>NW_022265901.1:67315-96773 GCF_002021735.2 Oncorhynchus kisutch | reverse complement strand
GAGAGAGGAGAGAGAGGAGAGAGAGGAGAGAGAGAGAAGAGAGAGAAGCAGAATGACAAACAAAAGAGAAGAACGAGAACGAGCGTAAAAAAGCCCTCTCACCTCCGTGCGGCTGACGGTATCCATGACGATGTTGTACTCGATGATCTTGTCCTTGTGTGTTGAAACTCCCTCTTCAGACTCTGCATCTCCTCCTCTGAGAACTTACCAGAACTCTTAGCCTGTAGGGAAAACATTTCCATTACACTGTTAGTAGGAAGAATGAGGACCAAAAATGGCTTCTTGGGTTGTTATTGGGTTGTAAATGGGGTGAAAGCCATAGAGGGAGAGAAAACTGAGGACAAGTGGCCCCAAAATGGCCTCTTGGGGTTGTAAATTGGGGTGAACGCCATAGGGAAGGAAAAATGAGGACAAGTGGCCCCAAAATGGCTTCTTGGGTTATAAACTGGGGGGGGTGAAAGCCATAGAGGAAGAGAAACTGAGGACAAGTTGCCCCAAAATGGTTCTCGGGTTGTAAAACTGGGGGTGAATGAAGCCATAGAGGAGAGAACTGAGCACGCTCATCACCAAAATGGACACTGTTATACTGAAACTGGCTGTGCGCCCAATCATATCAACCTTTCTCCTGAATGTGTTTCACTCCTTCACTACTTCCCACTAATCTAAAGCCATTGGGGTTGGTGGAGACGTGGCCTAGGGGAGTTATTACCATATTTCTGATCACTGATTTGAAAGGAAATGACTGGTAAGAGAAGAGAACAAGTGCCCCCCCCCCCCTCTTCCTGCCATCCCCCTCCCTCCTCCTCCTTCTCTGCCCCCCCCTCTCACCTTATTCCACAGTTGTTCCAGTCTGGGGTCATCAAACATGTCTCCTTCTCTGATTGTCATGGTCCTTCAGGTTGTTAGATTCTAGAGGTTCTGGTGTCCTTCTTCCCATCCATCCCATACTTAGCCAGGATCACTGGTGGTGGAGGGGAGACACAAAATGATCGCCAGTTAACCATTACTATCCCATACTTAGCCAGGATCACTGGGGGGAAGGGAGACACAAAATGGCATCCGCTTGGCGTTTCCACTCACTACCAAATATGGTGATGAGAGGAAAGCCCCAGTGGCCGGCGGTGGGGGAAGGTGGAGACGGGAGGATTTTGGAAGACTTCTGCTCATTTTCTCATCGATCAAACATTTGATCTCGATACAGTTCTCTGTTCCCAAAATTACAATTGTTTTGAACAGAGTGGACAAAGTTTTGTAGACTTTAAGTTCCATTTTTTTAATAGTGTTGTTTATAAGGAGTTATGGTTGGATTTAGTTACTTCACACATGCACTTCAGAGTGGGCGTTCCCTAACACAAATACGCAAATACATGCTAGAAAGATGCCAATAGAATCTCGCCTAGCTCGTGCTTGGCTCTGCCCACTATGATTAATTCCCCCCCCCCCCCCACCCCATTGGAAATGACAGGCTGTGGTCCATTTTGGTTTGTTATATAAACATATGTAATATTTTAAGCAATACTGCGAGGGGGTAGATGGAGAATATACCACGGCTAAGGGCTGTTCTTAGGCCCAACGCACCCCTTCCCCAAGGCCTTCACACCCCCACCACATTATAACAAGCGCTTCACACCCCCACCACATTATAACAGGCCTTCACACCCCCACCACATTATAACAAGGCCTTCACACCCCCACCACATTTATAACAAGGCCTTCACACCCCCCACCACATTATAACAAGCCACACCCCTTCCCCAAGGCCTTCACACCCCCACCACATTATAACAAGGCCTTCACACCCCCACCACATTATAAAAGCCACACACCTTCCCCAAGGCCTTCACACCCCCACCACATTATAACAAGGCCTTCACACCCCCACCACATTATAACAAGGCCTTCACACCCCCACCACATTATAACAAGCCACACACCTTCCCCAAGGTCTTCACACCCCCACCACATTATAACAAGCCACACACCTTCCCAAGGCCTTCACACCCCCACCACATTATAACAAGGCCTTCACACCCCCACCACATTATAACAAGCCACACCCCTTCCCAAAGGCCTTCACACCCCCCACCACATTATAACAAGGCCTTCACACCCCCACCACATTATAACAAGGCCTTCACACCCCCATCACATTATAACAAGGCCTTCACACCCCCACCACATTATAACAAGCCACACCCCTTCCCCAAGGCCTTCACACCCCACCACATTATAACAAGCCACACCCCTTCCCAAAGGCCTTCACACCCCCACCACATTATAACAAGCCACACCCCTTCCCTAGGCCTTCACACCCCCACCACATTATAACAAGGCCTTCACACCCCCACCACATTATAACAAGCCACACACCTTCCCCAAGGTCTTCACACCCCCACCACATTATAACAAGCCACACACCTTCCCAAGGCCTTCACACCCCACCACATTATAACAAGCCACACACCTTCCCCAAGGCCTTCACACCCCCACCACATTATAACAAGGCCTTCACACCCCCACCACATTATAACAAGCCACACCCCTTCCCAAAGGCCTTCACACCCCCACCACATTATAACAAGGCCTTCACACCCCCACCACATTATAACAAGGCCTTCACACCCCCACCACATTATAACAAGGCCTTCACACCCCCACCACATTATAACAAGCCACACCCCTTCCCCAAGGCCTTCACACCCCCACCACATTATAACAAGCCACACCCCTTCCCAAAGGCCTTCACACCCCCACCACATTATAACAAGCCACACCCCTTCCCCAAGGCCCTTCACACCCCCACACATATAACAAGGCCTTCACACCCCCACCACATTATAACAAGGCCTTCACACCCCCACCACATTATAACAAGCCACACACCTTCCCCCAAGGTCTTCACACCCCCCACCACATTATAACAAGCCACACCCCCTTCCCCAAGGCCTTCACACCCCACCACATTATAACAAGCCAACACACTTCCCCAGGGCCTTCACACCCCCACCACATAACAAGCCACACCCCTTCCCCAAGGCCTTCACACCCCCACCACATTATAACAAGGCCTTCACACCCCCACCACATTATAACAAGCCACACACCTTCCCCAGGGCCTTCACACCCCCACCACATTATAACAAGCCACACACCTTCCCCAAGGCCTTCACACCCCCACCACATTATAACCAAGCCACACCCCTTCCCTAAGGCCTTCACACCCCCACCACATTATAACAAGCCCACACCCCTTCCCCAAGGCCTTCACACCCCCACCACATTATAACAAGGCCTTCACACCCCCACCACATTATAACAAGCCACCACACCTTCCCCAAGGGCTTCACACCCCCACCACATTATAACAAGCCACACACCTTCCCCAAGGGCTTCACACCCCCACCACATTATAACAAGCCACACACCTTCCCCAAGGCCTTCACACCACCACCACATTATAACAAGGCCTTCACACCCCCACCCTTCCCCCAAGGTCTTCACACCCCACCACATTATAACAAGCCACACACCTTCCCCAGGGCCTTCACACCCCCACCACATAACAAGCCACCACACCTCCCCAGGGCCTTCACACCCCCACCACATTATAACAAGCCACACACCTTCCCCAGGGCCTTCACACCCCCACCACATTATAACAAGCCACACACCTTCCCCAGGGTCTTCACACCCCCCACCACATTATAACAAGCCACACACCTTCCCCAGGGTCTTCACACCCCCACCACATTATAACAAGCCACACACCTTCCCCAGGGTCTTCACACCCTCACCACATTATAACAAGCCACACCTTCCCCAGGGTCTTCACACCCCCACCACATTATAACAAGCCACACACCTTCCCTAAGGTCCTTTCCCGATTTTTTTTAAAGCAGCTCTGTCTCTCTAGAAAACCAACTGTTTATAAAGCAGTCCCGTCTCTCTCTAGAAAATCTACTGTTTATAAAGCAGCCCTGTCTCTCTAGAAAACCAACTGTTTATAAAGCAGCCCCGTCTCTCTCTAGAAAACCAACTGTTTATAAAGCAGCCCCGTCTCTCTCTAGAAAATCTACTGTTTATAAAGCAGCCCTGTCTCTCTAGAAAACCAACTGTTTATAAAGCAGCCCCGTCTCTCTCTAGAAAATCTACTGTTTATAAAGCAGCCCTGTCTCTCTAGAAAATCTACTGTTTATAAAGCAGCCCTGTCTCTCTCTAGAAAACCAACTGTTTATAAAGCAGCTCCGTCTCTCTCTAGAAAACCAACTGTTTATAAAGCAGCCCCGTCTCTCTCTAGAAAATCTACTGTTTATAAAGCAGCCCTGTCTCTCTCTAGAAAACCAACTGTTTATAAAGCTCTAGTTTAAGTAGTGTTATTTACACCACTCCTCCCTTCTAGTCCTCTGTCGCTCCATCAGTCAGGTAGGTAGTTTAAGTAGTTATTTAAAACCCTTCTAGTCTCCCCCCCCCTCCATCCCTCTCTCTCACCATTGAAGCTGCATTGGTAGCTTGGCCTCTCTCTCCACCCACCCTCTCCATCCCTCTCTCACCGTTGAAGCCACGTCGTAGCTTGGCCTCTCTCTCCACCCACCCCCTCCATCCCTCTCTCACCGTTGAAGCCACGTCGTAGCTTGGCCTCTCTCTCTCCATTCTCATCCATCCCTTCTGCCTTAGACTTCTTCCACTGTAGTTCATCTTTCTCCTGGATCTTCAGATCACTGTGGAGCTCTGCCTGACGCACTGGGGGCAACTGCATCTAGAGGAAGGAGAGAGACTGGTGTTAGACTGGAGCACTGGGGGCAACTGCATCTAGAGGAAGGAGAGAGACTGGTGTTAGACTGGAGCACTGGGGGCAACTGCATCTAGAGGAAGGAGAGAGACTGGTGTTAGACTGGAGCACTGGGGGAAAGGGATGGAGGAGGGAAGGGGGAGGGATGGAGGAGGGAAAGGGGGAGGGATGGAGGAGGGAAAGGGATGGAGGAGGGAAAGGATGGAGGAGGGAAAGGATGGAGGAGGGAAAGGGGGAGGGAAAGGGATGGAGGAGGGAAAGGATGGAGGAGGGAAAGGGGGAGGGATGGAGGAGGGAAAGGATGGAGGAGGGAAAGGATGGAGGAGGGAAAGGATGGAGGAGGGAAAGGATGGAGGAGGGAAAGGGATGGAGGAGGGAAAGGATGGAGGAGGGAAAGGGATGGAGGAGGGAAAGGGATGGAGGAGGGAAAGGGAGAGGGAAAGAAGGATGGAGGAGGGAAAGGGAGAGGGATGGAGGAGGGAAAGGGAGAGAGGGATAGGGAGAGAGGGATGGAGGAGGGAAAGGGAGAGAGGGATGGAGGAGGGAAAGGGAGAGGGATGGAGGAGGGAAAGGGTGAGGGATGGAGGAGGGAAAGGTATGGAGGAGGGAAAGGATGGAGGAGGGAAAGGATGGAGGAGGGAAAGGGGGAGGGATGGAGGAGGGAAAGGGAGAGGGATGGAGGAGGGAAAGGGGGAGGGATGGAGGAGGGAAAGGGGGAGGGATGGAGGAGGGAAAGGATGGAGGAGGGAAAGGGGGAGGGATGGAGGAGGGAAAGGATGGAGGAGGGAAAGGGAGAGAGGATGGAGGAGGGAAAGGGAGAGAGGATGGAGGAGGGAAAGGGAGAGAGGGATGGAGGAGGGAAAGGGAGAGAGGATGGAGGAGGGAAGGGAGAGGAGGGAAAGGGAGGGAAAGGGAGAGAGGAGGGAAAGGGAGAGAGGATGGAGGAGGGAAAGGATGGAGGAGGGAAAGGATGGAGGAGGGAAAGGATGGAGGAGGGAAAGGGAGAGAGGGATGGAGGAGGGAAAGGGAGAGAGGGATGGAGGAGGGAAAGGGAGAGAGGGATGGAGGAGGGAAAGGGAGAGAGGATGGAGGAGGGAAAGGGAGAGAGGGATGGAGGAGGGAAAGGGAGAGAGGATGGAGGAGGGAAAGGGAGAGAGGGATGGAGGAGGGAAAGGGAGAGAGGGATGGAGGGAGGGAAAGGGAGAGAGGGATGGAGGAGGGAAAGGGAGAGAGGGATGGAGGAGGGAAAGGGAGAGAGGGATGGAGGAGGGAAAGGGAGAGAGGGATGGAGGAGGGAAAGGGAGAGAGGGATGGAGGAGGAAAGGAGAGAGGATGGAGGAGGGAAAGGGAGAGAGGATGGAGGAGGGAAAGGAGGAGAGGGATGGAGGAGGGAAAGACAGAGAGGATGGAGGAGGGAAAGGGAGAGAGGGATGGGTGGTAAATCAAATCAGACTGGAACTAATGAAGTGTAGTGTGTCTCGTCTGTCTGTGAGAGAAATCGGTTCCTTAAAGTACCCGGGTACAATCAGACCTCAGCCATCTCTAACTACTTTAACGTTAGCTGATTGGCATAGGTAGCTGAATCAGCTAAGGTAACTGTTAGCTAGCTAAGTTACCTAAACAAAATGTTGGATAGACCAAGGAAGTGTAGACAAAACGTTATCTAACTTTTGGACTCCACTAGGACCCGATAACGAAGACAATTCACTCTCGATTGTCTCAATATTTAAGTAAAACAAAGCTAAACTATTATAATAATAGCATGACTTGACTTCTTACCCTGGTCGCTTTCTCCCACACCTGGTTGAGTTTAGCTATCCTAAATTCCACCGTGCTCTTACCGTCCACGGACGGTTTCTGATCGTTAATTTCTCGAGAATACTTTCCTGCAATCGCCCCGACTGCGAGACACAACACCGCGAATAAACAACCGAACTTCATTTTGCACCGTACCGGAAAATGGATGGAATAAATCTTAAAATGAAACGCTATTTCAGAGCTACGGTCTATCTACCTCAGAGTACTTCAAGTCATGTGTTTAGAAGAGGCGGACGCGTCCTGAACTGCATTATGGGATATGTAGTTTTAGAAAAACCAATAACCCGGGTTTACTGTTCTGGGAAAGGGTTTGTAAAACACAATACCCACAATGCACATCATAATCGTCTCCTAGTAACGGCGGATGTGGGAGGCTTTGAGCAAATAGGAATCATCCACGCGTTGGATTGAAAAGGGATTTAGGGTTTAGCAATTTTACACCACAGAGGCATAATTTAATGTTGGCTAGTTTTCACACACGAAACAGCCTACTCAAGCAGTAATACGTCACCTATTTTGTGTTAACCATTTAGTTCAGTAAACTAGGTATTGATTGGCGCCTGCACACACACACACACACATACACACACACAAAGTTGTCTATGTTGGTTGTGTAGTTGCCATGGCGCCCTAGCAGCCTAAGCACAGAGGTTGCTGCTGAGGCAGAGGGCTCGTAGTGAGGACGACTGGCTACTACTCTGAACTGTGTGTGATGAACTTTCTGGTGCCCAGAGCTGCTGAGGCAGAGGGCTCGTAGTGAGGACGACTGGCTACTACTCTGAACTGTGTGTGATGAACTTTCTGGTGCCCAGAGCTGCTGAGGCAGAGGCCTCGTAGTGAGGACAACTGGCCACTACTCTGAACTGTGTGGGGTGAACTTTCTGGTGCCCAGAGCTGCTGAGGCAGAGGGCTCGTAGTGAGGACGACTGGCTACTACTCTGAACTGTGTGTGGTGAACTTTCTGGTGCGCAGAGCTGCTGAGACATCAAGATGGTGCTACTCAGAGGGAAGGAGGACACGTCCAGTAGCTATAAGACTCAGGCTGATTCCCAGAGTAGCCCTCTACAAGAGCATCACTAGACTGTTCATCAACCACCTTCCTCTGATCATATGTCCCTCTACAAGATCATCACTAGACTGTTCATCAACCACCTTCCTCTGATCATATGTCCCTCTACAAGATCATCACTAGACTGTTCATCAACCACCTTCCTCTGATCATATGTCCCTCTACAAGATCATCACTAGACTGTTCATCAACCACCTTCCTCTGATCATATGTCCCTCTACAAGAGCATCACTAGACTGTTCATCAACCACCTTCCTCTGATCATATGTCCCTCTACAAGAGCATCACTAGACTGTTCATCAACCAACTTCCTCTGATCATATGTCCCTCTACAAGAGCATCACTAGACTGTTCATCAACCACCTTCCTCTGATCATATGTCCCTCTACAAGAGCATCACTAGACTGTTTATCAACCACCTTCCTGACCACCGTCTTCTCATCATGATATGTCCCTCTCCATCTTTTAGAGGATGCATGACCTCAAAGCCTTGGCCTCTATTGGTTGACCTAATTATAGTTAGACTTGGCCTCAATTGGTTTGACCTAATTATCGTTAGACTTGGCCTCAATTGGTTGACCTAATTATCGGTAGACTTGGCCTCTATTGGTTGACCTAATTATCGTTAGACTTGGCCTCTATTGGCTGACCTAATTATAGTTAGACTACTCATGTATTGGTTGATCTAACTATAATTAGGATATTCATGATGATGTACTGGTTGTTCTAACTCTAGTTAGACTACTCATGTACTGGTTGTTCTAACTCTAGTTAGACTACTCATGTATTGGTTGATCTAACTCTAGTTAGACTACTCATATACTGGTTGTTCTAACTCTAGTTAGACTACTCATGTATTGGTTGATCTAACTCTAGTTAGACTACTCATGTACTGGTTGTTCTAACTCTAGTTAGACTACTCATGTACTGGTTGTTCTAACTCTAGTTAGACTACTCATATACTGGTTGTTCTAACTCTAGTTAGACTACCCATGTACTGGTTGTTCTAACTCTAGTTAGACTACTCATGTACTGGTTGATCTAACTCTAGTTAGACTACTCATGTACTGGTTGTTCTAACTCTAGTTAGACTACTCATGTACTGGTTGTTCTAACTCTAGTTAGACTACTCATGTACTGGTTGATCTAACTCTAGTTAGACTACTCATGTACTGGTTGTTCTAACTCTAGTTAGACTACTCATGTACTGGTTTATCTAACTCTAGTTAGACTACTCATGTACTGGTTGTTCTAACTCTAGTTAGACTACTCATGTACTGGTTGATCTAACTCTAGTTAGACTACTCATGTACTGGTTGTTCTAGCTCTAGTTAGACTACTCATGTACTGGTTGTTCTAACTCTAGTTAGACTACCCATGTACTGGTTGTTCTAGCTCTAGTTAGACTACTCATGTACTGGTTGTTCTAACTCTAGTTAGACTACTCATGTACTGGTTTATCTAACTCTAGTTAGACTACTCATGTACTGGTTGTTCTAACTCTAGTTAGACTACTCATGTACTGGTTGATCTAACTCTAGTTAGACTACCCATGTACTGGTTGTTCTAGCTCTAGTTAGACTACTCATGTACTGGTTGTTCTAACTCTAGTTAGACTACTCATGTACTGGTTGTTCTAACTCTAGTTAGACTACCCATGTACTGGTTGTTCTAGCTCTAGTTAGACTACTCATGTACTGGTTGTTCTAACTCTAGTTAGACTACTCATGTACTGGTTGTTCTAACTCTAGTTAGACTACTCATGTACTGGTTGATCTAACTCTAGTTAGACTACCCATGTACTGGTTGTTCTAGCTCTAGTTAGACTACTCATGTACTGGTTGTTCTAACTCTAGTTAGACTACTCATGTACTGGTTGTTCTAACTCTAGTTAGACTACTCATGTACTGGTTGATCTAACTCTAGTTAGACTACCCATGTACTGGTTGTTCTAACTCTAGTTAGACTACTCATGTACTGGTTGTTCTAACTCTAGTTAGACTACTCATGTACTGGTTGTTCTAACTCTAGTTAGACTACTCATGTACTGGTTGTTCTAACTCTAGTTAGACTACCCATGTACTGGTTGTTCTAGCTCTAGTTAGACTACTCATGTACTGGTTGTTCTAACTCTAGTTAGACTACTCATGTACTGGTTGTTCTAACTCTAGTTAGACTACTCATGTACTGGTTGATCTAACTCTAGTTAGACTACCCATGTACTGGTTGTTCTAGCTCTAGTTAGACTACTCATGTACTGGTTGTTCTAACTCTAGTTAGACTACTCATGTACTGGTTGTTCTAACTCTAGTTAGACTACTCATGTACTGGTTGATCTAACTCTAGTTAGACTACCCATGTACTGGTTGTTCTAACTCTAGTTAGACTACTCATGTACTGGTTGATCTAACTCTAGTTAGACTACTCATGTACTGGTTGTTCTAACTCTAGTTAGACTACTCATGTATTGGTTGATCTAACTCTAGTTAGACTACCCATGTACTGGTTGTTCTAGCTCTAGTTAGACTACTCATGTACTGGTTGATCTAACTCTAGTTAGACTACTCATGTACTGGTTGTTCTAACTCTAGTTAGACTACTCATGTACTGGTTGTTCTAACTCTAGTTAGACTACCCATGTACTGGTTGTTCTAGCTCTAGTTAGACTACTCATGTACTGGTTGTTCTAACTCTAGTTAGACTACTCATGTACTGGTTGTTCTAACTCTAGTTAGACTACTCATGTACTGGTTGATCTAACTCTAGTTAGACTACCCATGTACTGGTTGTTCTAGCTCTAGTTAGACTACTCATGTACTGGTTGTTCTAACTCTAGTTAGACTACTCATGTACTGGTTGTTCTAACTCTAGTTAGACTACTCATGTACTGGTTGATCTAACTCTAGTTAGACTACCCATGTACTGGTTGTTCTAACTCTAGTTAGACTACTCATGTACTGGTTGATCTAACTCTAGTTAGACTACTCATGTACTGGTTGTTCTAACTCTAGTTAGACTACTCATGTATTGGTTGATCTAACTCTAGTTAGACTACCCATGTACTGGTTGTTCTAGCTCTAGTTAGACTACTCATGTACTGGTTGTTCTAACTCTAGTTAGACTACTCATGTACTGGTTGTTCTAGCTCTAGTTAGACTACTCATGTACTGGTTGTTCTAACTCT
Source organism: Oncorhynchus kisutch (assembly GCF_002021735.2). Lineage (NCBI taxonomy): Eukaryota > Metazoa > Chordata > Actinopteri > Salmoniformes > Salmonidae > Oncorhynchus > Oncorhynchus kisutch. The sequence continues at coordinate 85,913 of NW_022265901.1, read as the reverse complement.
AGTTAGACTACTCATGTACTGGTTGTTCTAACTCTAGTTAGACTACTCATGTACTGGTTGTTAGTTTTGTTTTGCGTTTAAAGTGCTTTGAGATTCGTATGAACAGTGCTATAGAAATATAATAAATGATTATTATAATGCTTATGATTCTGACTGTATCTGCATTGTTACCCAATAATATGCCTGAGAATCGACCAACCCATTCCAGATTCCGAACCACAATCTTAGAACCATTTTTTGCAGCATCACAATGGTCCGGTAACCAAAACAAAAGAACCCTTCTATTCCTCTACACAAGCGCTATGGCAACAATCTAACAGTGTTTATTTAGAAAATCTAAATCTACCCCATACTAAATTAAAACAAAAATAGATTTCCAAACCTGCAGATTTGAACAGTTCGCCACACATCCTATTATTTGATGGACATACATTTTCACAAGATGAATCTTGACGACAAACACAGACCTACTATTGGGCCTACTACAAACGATCACAATTCAATTTCTGAGTTCTCCATGCCAGCATTCAGACCTCTGCCTCCTCGTAGGGACTCAGTCTACTGGCAGGCTGGCCAGTCTCTGGAGGTCGGGGGACGAAGTCTTCGCAAAACAGAGCAGAGAGAGAGACGGCTAACGGCTGCTTCTAGAGATACCTCTTCATGGGTGAGTGAGCTAAATATAATGCTATCCTAAATGGGCCTCTAGGAAATATGGTGCCATTTGTGATGTAGGTTGAAGAGACTCAGGCTATGACAAGACAGCTCAGGAAACCTTCTAGAGACACTTATTTGGGCTCCCGAAGTGGCTCAACGTTCTAAGGCACTGCATCTCAGTGCTAGAGGCATCACTACAGATCCTGGTTCGATTCCAGGCTGTATCACAACCGGCTGTTATTGGGAGTTCCACAGGGCGATGCACAATCGTCCCAGAGTCGTTTGGCTGGGGTAGGCCGTCATTGTAAATAAGAATTTGTTCTTAACTGACTTTCCTAGTTTAAAAGATTTTTTTAATTTTTTTTATGGCTCAGCGAGTGAGTTAAATGATAGAGAACCTTGTCTACGAACCAGGACACTGATGGTCATTGGACTGGTCAGCCTAAATGATACAGAACCTTGTCTACGATACAGGACACTGATGGTCATTGGACTGGTCAGCCTAAATGATACAGAACCTTGTCTACGATACAGGACACTGATGGTCATTGGACTGGTCAGCCTAAATGATACAGAACCTTGTCTACGATACAGGACACTGATGGTCATTGGACTGGTCAGCCTAAATGATACAGAACCTTGTCTACGATACAGGACACTGATGGTCATTGGACTGGTCAGCCTAAATGATACAGAACCTTGTCTACGATACAGGACACTGATGGTCATTGGACTGGTCAGCCTAAATGATACAGAACCTTGTCTACGATACAGGACACTGATGGTCATTGGACTGGTCAGCCTAAATGATACAGAACCTTGTCTACGATACAGGACACTGATGGTCATTGGACTGGTCAGCCTAAATGATACAGAACCTTGTCTACGATACAGGACACTGATGGTCATTGGACTGGTCAGCCTAAATGATACAGAACCTTGTCTACGATACAGGACACTGATGGTCATTGGACTGGTCAGCCTAAATGATACAGAACCTTGTCTACGATACAGGACACTGATGGTCATTGGACTGGTCAGCCTAAATGATACAGAACCTTGTCTACGATACAGGACACTGATGGTCATTGGACTGGTCAGCCTAAATGATACAGAACCTTGTCTACGATACAGGACACTGATGGTCATTGGACTGGTCAGCCTAAATGATACAGAACCTTGTCTACGATACAGGACACTGATGGTCATTGGACTGGTCAGCCTAAATGATACAGAACCTTGTCTACGATACAGGACACTGATGGTCATTGGACTGGTCAGCCTAAATGATACAGAACCTTGTCTACGATACAGGACACTGATGGTCATTGGACTGGTCAGCCTAAATGATACAGAACCTTGTCTACGATACAGGACACTGATGGTCATTGGACTGGTCAGCCTAAATGATACAGAACCTTGTCTACGATACAGGACACTGATGGTCATTGGACTGGTCAGCCTAAATGATACAGATCCTTGTCTATGATACAGGACACTGATGGTCATAAGGCTCATCAGACTGGGTGCCAGGCTAAAGGCTGGTTAAATCATGGCCATAGATTAGACTGATTATAGCCTGGTTCAGAACAATACAAAGTGTTTCCTTGACAACATAGAACTATTCCATTCTATTTAAATTACCATATTAACCAAGTCTAATGGAATTCAAGGTTAATCTATAACGATGAATCACATGTTTAGTTAATCAACTAAGCCTGGATTCAGACCTTTAGACCTGTGTTCCTAATGGATCCCTATAGAGACACAGCCCCTAGACGTTAGATTCAGACCTGTAGACTGTGTTCCTAATGGATCCCTATAGAGACACAGCCCCTAGACGTTAGATTCAGACCTGTAGACTGTGTTCCTAATGGATCCCTATAGAGACACAGCCCCTAGATGTTAGATTCAGACCTTTAGACTGTGTTACCAGACTGTGTCTATCCAGTCAGACTCCCATATAATACGATGGTTGTAGCTGACGTCAGCTGCTCAGGAAAAACAAACGTCAGCAGAAAGTTGAACCCCGACCTCATAACTCCACAGTTCCCCGACGTGGGCCACTTCAACCAGGGTTTACTGCCCCTCTTCACCCTGTGTTCCAAAGGGCACCCTATTCACTATTTAGTGCACTACTTTAGACCAGAGCCCTATTCCCTATGTAGTGCACTACTTTAGACCAGAGCCCTATTCCCTATATAGTGCACTACTTTAGACCAGAGCCCTATTCCCTATATAGTGCACTACTTTAGACCAGAGCCCTATTCCCTATATAGTGCACTACTTTAGACCAGAGACCTATTCCCTATATAGTGCACTACTTTAGACCAGAGCCCTATTCCCTGTATAGTGCACTACTTTAGACCAGAGCCCTATTCCCTATATAGTGCACTACTTTAGACCAGAGCCCTATTCCCTATATAGTGCACTACTTTAGACCAGAGCCCTATTCCCTATATAGTGCACTACTTTAGACCAGAGCCCTATTCCCTATATAGTGCACTACTTTAGACCAGAGCCCTATTCCCTATATAGTGCACTACTTTAGACCAGAGCCCTATTCCCTATATAGTGCACTACTTTAGACCAGAGCCCTATTCCCTATATAGTGCACTACTTTAGACCAGAGACCTATTCCCTATATAGTGCACTACTTTAGACCACAGCCCTATGGCACCCTATTCCCTATATAGTGCACTACTTTAGACCAGAGCCCTATTCCCTATATAGTGCACTACTTTAGATCAGAGCCCTATGGTATCCTGTTCCCTATATAGTGTACTACTTTAGACCAGAGCACTATTCCCTATATAGTGCACTACTTTAGACCAGAGCCCTATGGTATCCTGTTCCCTATATAGTGCACTACTTTAGACAAGAGCCCTATGGTATCCTGTTCCCTATATAGTGCACTACTTTAGACCGGAGGTCTCCACTATAAGACTGCATCAGTGGAGGTCTCCACTATAAGACTGTATCAGTGGAGGTCTCCACTATAAGACTGCATCAGTGGAGGTCTCCACTATAAGACTGCATCGGTGGAGGTCTCCACTATAAGACTGCATCAGTGGAGGTCTCCGGCCACTATAAGACGGTATCAGTGGAGGTCTCCACTATAAGACTGTATCAGTGGAGGTCTCCACTATAAGACTGTATCAGGGGAGGTCTCCACTATAAGACTGTATCAGTGGAGGTCTCCAGCCACTATAAGACTGTATCAGTGGAGGTCTCCGGCCACTATAAGACTGTATCAGTGGAGGTCTCCACTATAAGACTGCATCAGTGGAGGTCTCCACTATAAGACTGTATCAGTGGAGGTCTCCACTATAATACTACATCAGTGGAGGTCTCCACTATAAGACTGCATCAGTGGAGGTCTCCACTATAAGACTGCATCAGTGGAGGTCTCTGGCCACTATAAGACTGTATCAGTGTAGGTCAGTGGAGGTCTCCACTATAAGACTGTATCATTGGAGGTCTCCACTATAAGACTGTATAACGGAGGTCTCCGCTATAAGACTGTATCCATGGAGGTCTCCACTATAAGACTGTATCAGTGGAGGTCTCCACTATAAGACTGCATCAGTGGAGGTCTCCACTATAAGACTGCATCGGTGGAGGTCTCCACTATAAGACTGTATCAGTGGAGATCTCCAGCCACTATAAGACTGCATCAGTGGAGGTCTCCGGCCACTATAAGACTGTATCAGTGGAGGTCTCCACTATAAGACTGCATCAGTGGAGGTCTCCACTATAAGACTGTATCAGTGGAGGTCTCCACTATAATACTACATCAGTGGAGGTCTCCACTATAAGACTGCATCAGTGGAGGTCTCCACTATAAGACTGCATCAGTGGAGGTCTCTGGCCACTATAAGACTGTATCAGTGGAGGTCTCCACTATAAGACTGTGTCAGTGGAGGTCTCCACTATAAGACTGTATCAGGGGAGGTCTCCACTATAAGCCTGTATCAGTGGAGGTCTCCAGCCACTATAAGACTGTATCAGTGTAGGTCAGTGGAGGTCTCCACTATAAGACTGTATCAGTGGAGGTCTCCACTATAAGACTGTATAACGGAGGTCTCCGCTATAAGACTGTATCAGTGGAGGTCTCCACTATAAGACTGTGTCAGTGGAGGTCTCCACTATAAGACTGTATCAGGGGAGGTCTCCACTATAAGCCTGTATCAGTGGAGGTCTCCAGCCACTATAAGACTGTATCAGTGTAGGTCAGTGGAGGTCTCCACTATAAGACTGTATCAGTGGAGGTCTCCACTATAAGACTGTTTAACGGAGGTCTCCGCTATAAGACTGTATCCATGGAGGTCTCCACTATAAGACTGTATCAGTGGAGGTCTCCACTATAAGACTGCATCAGTGGAGGTCTCCACTATAAGACTGCATCAGTGGAGGTCTCCACTATAAGACTGCATCAGTGGAGGTCTCCGGCCACTATAAGACGGTATCAGTGGAGGTCTCCACTATAAGACTGTATCAGTGGAGGTCTCCACTATAAGACTGTATCAGTGGAGGTCTCCACTATAAGACTGCATCAGTGGAGGTCTCCACTATAAGACTGTATCAGTGGAGGTCTCCACTATAAGACTGTATCAGTGGAGGTCTCCACTATAAGACTGTATCAGTGGAGGTCTCCACTATAAGACTGTATCAGTGGAGATCTCCATCCACTATAAGACTGTATCAGTGGAGGTCTCCACTATAAGACTGCATCAGTGGAGGTCTCCACTATAAGACTGCATCGGTGGAGGTCTCCACTATAAGACTGTATCAGTGGAGGTCTCCAGCCACTATAAGACTGTATCAGTGGAGGTCTCCGGCCACTATAAGACTGTATCAGTGGAGGTCTCCACTATAAGACTGCATCAGTGGAGGTCTCCACTATAAGACTGTATCAGTGGAGGTCTCCACTATAATACTACATCAGTGGAGGTCTCCACTATAAGACTGCATCAGTGGAGGTCTCCACTATAAGACTGCATCAGTGGAGGTCTCTGGCCACTATAAGACTGTATCAGTGGAGGTCTCCACTATAAGACTGTGTCAGTGGAGGTCTCCACTATAAGACTGTATCAGGGGAGGTCTCCACTATAAGCCTGTATCAGTGGAGGTCTCCAGCCACTATAAGACTGTATCAGTGTAGGTCAGTGGAGGTCTCCACTATAAGACTGTATCAGTGGAGGTCTCCACTATAAGACTGTATAACGGAGGTCTCCGCTATAAGACTGTATCCATGGAGGTCTCCACTATAAGACTGTATCAGTGGAGGTCTCCACTATAAGACTGCATCAGTGGAGGTCTCCACTATAAGACTGCATCGGTGGAGGTCTCCACTATAAGACTGCATCAGTGGAGGTCTCCGGCCACTATAAGACGGTATCAGTGGAGGTCTCCACTATAAGACTGTATCAGTGGAGGTCTCCACTATAAGACTGTATCAGTGGAGGTCTCCACTATAAGACTGCATCAGTGGAGGTCTCCACTATAAGACTGTATCAGTGGAGGTCTCCACTATAAGACTGTATCAGTGGAGGTCTCCACTATAAGACTGTATCAGTGGAGGTCTCCACTATAAGACTGTATCAGTGGAGATCTCCATCCACTATAAGACTGTATCAGTGGAGGTCTCCACTATAAGACTGTATCAGTGGAGGTCTCCACTATAAGACTGTATCAGTGGAGGTCTCCGGCCACTATAAGACTGTATCAGTGGAGGTCTCCACTATAAGACTGTATCAGTGGAGGTCTCCCACCACTATAAGACTGTATCAGTGGAGGTCTCAACTATAAGACTGTATCAGTGGAGATCTCCGGTAACTATAAGACTGTATCAGTGGAGGTCTCCACTATAAGACTGTATCAGTGGAGGTCTCCACTATAAGACTGTATCAGTGGAGGTCTCCACTATAAGACTGTATCAGTGGAGGTCTCCACTATAAGACTGTATCAGTGGAGGTCTCCACTATAATACTGTATCAGTGGAGATCTCCATCCACTATAAGACTGTATCAGTAGAGGTCTCCACTATAAGACTGTATCAGTGGAGGTCTCCATCCACTATAAGATTGTATCAGTGGAGATCTCCGTCCACTATAAGACTGCATCAGTGGAGGTCTCCGGCCACTATAAGACTGTATCAGTGGAGGTCTCCACTATAATACTACATCAGTGGAGGTCTCCACTATAAGACTGCATCAGTGGAGGTCTCCACTATAAGACTGCATCAGTTGAGGTATCTGGCCACTATAAGACTGTATCAGTGGAGGTCTCCACTATAAGACTGTGTCAGTGGAGGTCTCCACTATAAGACTGTATCAGGGGAGGTCTCCACTATAAGCCTGTATCAGTGGAGGTCTCCAGCCACTATAAGACTGTATCAGTGTAGGTCAGTGGAGGTCTCCACTATAAGACTGTATCAGTGGAGGTCTCCACTATAAGACTGTATAACGGAGGTCTCCGCTATAAGACTGTATCCATGGAGGTCTCCACTATAAGACTGTATCAGTGGAGGTCTCCACTATAAGACTGCATCAGTGGAGGTCTCCACTATAAGACTGCATCAGTGGAGGTCTCCACTATAAGACTGCATCAGTGGAGGTCTCCGGCCACTATAAGACGGTATCAGTGGAGGTCTCCACTATAAGACTGTATCAGTGGAGGTCTCCACTATAAGACTGTATCAGTGGAGGTCTCCACTATAAGACTGTATCAGTGGAGGTCTCCACTATAAGACTGTATCAGTGGAGATCTCCATCCACTATAAGACTGTATCAGTGGAGGTCTCCACTATAAGACTGCATCAGTGGAGGTCTCCACTATAAGACTGCATCGGTGGAGGTCTCCACTATAAGACTGTATCAGTGGAGGTCTCCAGCCACTATAAGACTGTATCAGTGGAGGTCTCCGGCCACTATAAGACTGTATCAGTGGAGGTCTCCACTATAAGACTGCATCAGTGGAGGTCTCCACTATAAGACTGTATCAGTGGAGGTCTCCACTATAATACTACATCAGTGGAGGTCTCCACTATAAGACTGCATCAGTGGAGGTCTCCACTATAAGACTGCATCAGTGGAGGTCTCTGGCCACTATAAGACTGTATCAGTGGAGGTCTCCACTATAAGACTGTGTCAGTGGAGGTCTCCACTATAAGACTGTATCAGGGGAGGTCTCCACTATAAGCCTGTATCAGTGGAGGTCTCCAGCCACTATAAGACTGTATCAGTGTAGGTCAGTGGAGGTCTCCACTATAAGACTGTATCAGTGGAGGTCTCCACTATAAGACTGTATAACGGAGGTCTCCGCTATAAGACTGTATCCATGGAGGTCTCCACTATAAGACTGTATCAGTGGAGGTCTCCACTATAAGACTGCATCAGTGGAGGTCTCCACTATAAGACTGCATCGGTGGAGGTCTCCACTATAAGACTGCATCAGTGGAGGTCTCCGGCCACTATAAGACGGTATCAGTGGAGGTCTCCACTATAAGACTGTATCAGTGGAGGTCTCCACTATAAGACTGTATCAGTGGAGGTCTCCACTATAAGACTGCATCAGTGGAGGTCTCCACTATAAGACTGTATCAGTGGAGGTCTCCACTATAAGACTGTATCAGTGGAGGTCTCCACTATAAGACTGTATCAGTGGAGGTCTCCACTATAAGACTGTATCAGTGGAGATCTCCATCCACTATAAGACTGTATCAGTGGAGGTCTCCACTATAAGACTGTATCAGTGGAGGTCTCCACTATAAGACTGTATCAGTGGAGGTCTCCGGCCACTATAAGACTGTATCAGTGGAGGTCTCCACTATAAGACTGTATCAGTGGAGGTCTCCCACCACTATAAGACTGTATCAGTGGAGGTCTCAACTATAAGACTGTATCAGTGGAGATCTCCGGCAACTATAAGACTGTATCAGTGGAGGTCTCCACTATAAGACTGTATCAGTGGAGGTCTCCACTATAAGACTGTATCAGTGGAGGTCTCCACTATAAGACTGTATCAGTGGAGGTCTCCACTATAAGACTGTATCAGTGGAGGTCTCCACTATAATACTGTATCAGTGGAGATCTCCATCCACTATAAGACTGTATCAGTAGAGGTCTCCACTATAAGACTGTATCAGTGGAGGTCTCCATCCACTATAAGACTGTATCAGTGGAGATCTCCGTCCACTATAAGACTGTATCAGTGGAGGTCTCCACTATTAGACTGTATCCGTGGAGGTCTCCACTATAAGACTGTATTAGTGGAGGTCTCCACTATAAGACTGTATCAGTGGAGATCTCCATCCACTATAAGACTGTATCAGTAGAGGTCTCCACTATAAGACTGTATCAGTGGAGGTCTCCATCCACTATAAGATTGTATCAGTGGAGATCTCCGTCCACTATAAGACTGCATCAGTGGAGGTCTCCGGCCACTATAAGACTGTATCAGTGGAGGTCTCCACTATAATACTACATCAGTGGAGGTCTCCACTATAAGACTGCATCAGTGGAGGTCTCCACTATAAGACTGCATCAGTTGAGGTATCTGGCCACTATAAGACTGTATCAGTGGAGGTCTCCACTATAAGACTGTGTCAGTGGAGGTCTCCACTATAAGACTGTATCAGGGGAGGTCTCCACTATAAGCCTGTATCAGTGGAGGTCTCCAGCCACTATAAGACTGTATCAGTGTAGGTCAGTGGAGGTCTCCACTATAAGACTGTATCAGTGGAGGTCTCCACTATAAGACTGTATAACGGAGGTCTCCGCTATAAGACTGTATCCATGGAGGTCTCCACTATAAGACTGTATCAGTGGAGGTCTCCACTATAAGACTGCATCAGTGGAGGTCTCCACTATAAGACTGCATCAGTGGAGGTCTCCACTATAAGACTGCATCAGTGGAGGTCTCCGGCCACTATAAGACGGTATCAGTGGAGGTCTCCACTATAAGACTGTATCAGTGGAGGTCTCCACTATAAGACTGTATCAGTGGAGGTCTCCACTATAAGACTGTATCAGTGGAGGTCTCCACTATAAGACTGTATCAGTGGAGATCTCCATCCACTATAAGACTGTATCAGTGGAGGTCTCCACTATAAGACTGCATCAGTGGAGGTCTCCACTATAAGACTGCATCGGTGGAGGTCTCCACTATAAGACTGTATCAGTGGAGGTCTCCAGCCACTATAAGACTGTATCAGTGGAGGTCTCCGGCCACTATAAGACTGTATCAGTGGAGGTCTCCACTATAAGACTGCATCAGTGGAGGTCTCCACTATAAGACTGTATCAGTGGAGGTCTCCACTATAATACTACATCAGTGGAGGTCTCCACTATAAGACTGCATCAGTGGAGGTCTCCACTATAAGACTGCATCAGTGGAGGTCTCTGGCCACTATAAGACTGTATCAGTGGAGGTCTCCACTATAAGACTGTGTCAGTGGAGGTCTCCACTATAAGACTGTATCAGGGGAGGTCTCCACTATAAGCCTGTATCAGTGGAGGTCTCCAGCCACTATAAGACTGTATCAGTGTAGGTCAGTGGAGGTCTCCACTATAAGACTGTATCAGTGGAGGTCTCCACTATAAGACTGTATAACGGAGGTCTCCGCTATAAGACTGTATCCATGGAGGTCTCCACTATAAGACTGTATCAGTGGAGGTCTCCACTATAAGACTGCATCAGTGGAGGTCTCCACTATAAGACTGCATCGGTGGAGGTCTCCACTATAAGACTGCATCAGTGGAGGTCTCCGGCCACTATAAGACGGTATCAGTGGAGGTCTCCACTATAAGACTGTATCAGTGGAGGTCTCCACTATAAGACTGTATCAGTGGAGGTCTCCACTATAAGACTGCATCAGTGGAGGTCTCCACTATAAGACTGTATCAGTGGAGGTCTCCACTATAAGACTGTATCAGTGGAGGTCTCCACTATAAGACTGTATCAGTGGAGGTCTCCACTATAAGACTGTATCAGTGGAGATCTCCATCCACTATAAGACTGTATCAGTGGAGGTCTCCACTATAAGACTGTATCAGTGGAGGTCTCCACTATAAGACTGTATCAGTGGAGGTCTCCGGCCACTATAAGACTGTATCAGTGGAGGTCTCCACTATAAGACTGTATCAGTGGAGGTCTCCCACCACTATAAGACTGTATCAGTGGAGGTCTCAACTATAAGACTGTATCAGTGGAGATCTCCGGCAACTATAAGACTGTATCAGTGGAGGTCTCCACTATAAGACTGTATCAGTGGAGGTCTCCACTATAAGACTGTATCAGTGGAGGTCTCCACTATAAGACTGTATCAGTGGAGGTCTCCACTATAAGACTGTATCAGTGGAGGTCTCCACTATAATACTGTATCAGTGGAGATCTCCATCCACTATAAGACTGTATCAGTAGAGGTCTCCACTATAAGACTGTATCAGTGGAGGTCTCCATCCACTATAAGACTGTATCAGTGGAGATCTCCGTCCACTATAAGACTGTATCAGTGGAGGTCTCCACTATTAGACTGTATCCGTGGAGGTCTCCACTATAAGACTGTATTAGTGGAGGTCTCCACTATAAGACTGTATCAGTGGAGATCTCCATCCACTATAAGACTGTATCAGTAGAGGTCTCCACTATAAGACTGTATCAGTGGAGGTCTCCATCCACTATAAGACTGTATCAGTGGAGGTCTCCACTATAAGACTGTATCAGTGGAGGTCTCCGGCCACTATAAGACTGTATCAGTGGAGGTCTCCACTATAAGACTGTATCAGTGGAGGTCTCCACTATAAGACTGTATCAGTGGAGGTCTCAACTATAAGACTGTATCAGTGGAGATCTCCGGCAACTATAAGACTGTATCAGTGGAGGTCTCCACTATAAGACTGTATCAGTGGAGGTCTCCACTATAAGACTGTATCAGTGGAGGTCTCCACTATAAGACTGTATCAGTGGAGGTCTCCACTATAAGACTGTATCAGTGGAGGTCTCCACTATAAGACTGTATAACGGAGGTCTCCGCTATAAGACTGTATCCATGGAGGTCTCCACTATAAGACTGTATCAGTGGAGGTCTCCACTATAAGACTGCATCAGTGGAGGTCTCCACTATAAGACTGCATCAGTGGAGGTCTCCACTATAAGACTGCATCAGTGGAGGTCTCCGGCCACTATAAGACGGTATCAGTGGAGGTCTCCACTATAAGACTGTATCAGTGGAGGTCTCCACTATAAGACTGTATCAGTGGAGGTCTCCACTATAAGACTGTATCAGTGGAGGTCTCCACTATAAGACTGTATCAGTGGAGATCTCCATCCACTATAAGACTGTATCAGTGGAGGTCTCCACTATAAGACTGCATCAGTGGAGGTCTCCACTATAAGACTGCATCGGTGGAGGTCTCCACTATAAGACTGTATCAGTGGAGGTCTCCAGCCACTATAAGACTGTATCAGTGGAGGTCTCCGGCCACTATAAGACTGTATCAGTGGAGGTCTCCACTATAAGACTGCATCAGTGGAGGTCTCCACTATAAGACTGTATCAGTGGAGGTCTCCACTATAATACTACATCAGTGGAGGTCTCCACTATAAGACTGCATCAGTGGAGGTCTCCACTATAAGACTGCATCAGTGGAGGTCTCTGGCCACTATAAGACTGTATCAGTGGAGGTCTCCACTATAAGACTGTGTCAGTGGAGGTCTCCACTATAAGACTGTATCAGGGGAGGTCTCCACTATAAGCCTGTATCAGTGGAGGTCTCCAGCCACTATAAGACTGTATCAGTGTAGGTCAGTGGAGGTCTCCACTATAAGACTGTATCAGTGGAGGTCTCCACTATAAGACTGTATAACGGAGGTCTCCGCTATAAGACTGTATCCATGGAGGTCTCCACTATAAGACTGTATCAGTGGAGGTCTCCACTATAAGACTGCATCAGTGGAGGTCTCCACTATAAGACTGCATCGGTGGAGGTCTCCACTATAAGACTGCATCAGTGGAGGTCTCCGGCCACTATAAGACGGTATCAGTGGAGGTCTCCACTATAAGACTGTATCAGTGGAGGTCTCCACTATAAGACTGTATCAGTGGAGGTCTCCACTATAAGACTGCATCAGTGGAGGTCTCCACTATAAGACTGTATCAGTGGAGGTCTCCACTATAAGACTGTATCAGTGGAGGTCTCCACTATAAGACTGTATCAGTGGAGGTCTCCACTATAAGACTGTATCAGTGGAGATCTCCATCCACTATAAGACTGTATCAGTGGAGGTCTCCACTATAAGACTGTATCAGTGGAGGTCTCCACTATAAGACTGTATCAGTGGAGGTCTCCGGCCACTATAAGACTGTATCAGTGGAGGTCTCCACTATAAGACTGTATCAGTGGAGGTCTCCCACCACTATAAGACTGTATCAGTGGAGGTCTCAACTATAAGACTGTATCAGTGGAGATCTCCGGCAACTATAAGACTGTATCAGTGGAGGTCTCCACTATAAGACTGTATCAGTGGAGGTCTCCACTATAAGACTGTATCAGTGGAGGTCTCCACTATAAGACTGTATCAGTGGAGGTCTCCACTATAAGACTGTATCAGTGGAGGTCTCCACTATAATACTGTATCAGTGGAGATCTCCATCCACTATAAGACTGTATCAGTAGAGGTCTCCACTATAAGACTGTATCAGTGGAGGTCTCCATCCACTATAAGACTGTATCAGTGGAGATCTCCGTCCACTATAAGACTGTATCAGTGGAGGTCTCCACTATTAGACTGTATCCGTGGAGGTCTCCACTATAAGACTGTATTAGTGGAGGTCTCCACTATAAGACTGTATCAGTGGAGATCTCCATCCACTATAAGACTGTATCAGTAGAGGTCTCCACTATAAGACTGTATCAGTGGAGGTCTCCATCCACTATAAGACTGTATCAGTGGAGGTCTCCACTATAAGACTGTATCAGTGGAGGTCTCCGGCCACTATAAGACTGTATCAGTGGAGGTCTCCACTATAAGACTGTATCAGTGGAGGTCTCCACTATAAGACTGTATCAGTGGAGGTCTCAACTATAAGACTGTATCAGTGGAGATCTCCGGCAACTATAAGACTGTATCAGTGGAGGTCTCCACTATAAGACTGTATCAGTGGAGGTCTCCACTATAAGACTGTATCAGTGGAGGTCTCCACTATAAGACTGTATCAGTGGAGGTCTCCACTATAAGACTGTATCAGTGGAGGTCTCCACTATAATACTGTATCAGTGGAGATCTCCATCCACTATAAGACTGTATCAGTAGAGGTCTCCACTATAAGACTGTATCAGTGGAGGTCTCCATCCACTATAAGACTGTATCAGTGGAGATCTCCGTCCACTATAAGACTGTATCAGTGGAGGTCTCCACTATTAGACTGTATCCGTGGAGGTCTCCACTATAAGACTGTATTAGTGGAGGTCTCCACTATAAGACTGTATCAGTGGAGATCTCCATCCACTATAAGACTGTATCAGTAGAGGTCTCCACTATAAGACTGTATCAGTGGAGGTCTCCATCCACTATAAATCAAATCAAATCAAATCAAATTTATTTATATAGCCCTTCGTACATCAGCTGATATCTCAAAGTGCTGTACAGAAACCCAGCCTAAAACCCCAAACAGCAAGCAATGCAGGTGGAGAAGCACGGTGGCTAGGAAAAACTCCCTAGAAAGGCCAATACCTAGGAAGAAACCTAGAGAGGAACCAGGCTATGTGGGGTGGCCAGTCCTCTTCTGGCTGTGCCGGGTGGAGATTATAACAGAACATGGTCAAGATGTTCAATGTTCATAAATGACCAGCATGGTCGAATAATAATAAGGCAGAACAGTTGAAACTAGAGCAGCAGCACAGTCAGGTGGAAGTTGAAACTGGAGCAGCAGCATGGCCAGGTAGACTGGGGACAGCAAGGAGTCATCATGTCAGGTAGTCCTGGGGCATGGTCCTAGGGCTCAGGTCAGTTGAAACTGGAACAGCAGCATGGCCAGGTGGACTGGGGACAGCAAGGAGTCATCATGTCAGGTAGTCCTGGGGCATGGTCCTAGGGCTCAGGTCCTCCGAGAGAGAGAAAGAAAGAGAGAAGGAGAGAATTAGAGAACGCACACTTAGATTCACACAGGACACCGAATAGGACAGGAGAAGTACTCCAGATATAACAAACTGACCCCAGCCCCCCGACACATAACTACTGCAGCATAAATACTGGAGGCTGAGACAGGAGGGGTCAGGAGACACTGTGGCCCCATCCGAGGACACCCCCGGACAGGGCCAAACAGGAAGGATATAACCCCACCCACTTTGCCAAAGCACAGCCCCCACACCACTAGAGGGATATCTTCAACCACCAACTTACCATCCTGAGACAAGGCTGAGTATAGCCCACAAAGATCTCCGCCACGGCACAACCCAAGGGGGGGGGGGGGCGCCAACCCAGACAGGATGACCACAACAGTGAATCAACCCACTCAGGTGACGCACCCCCTCCAGGGACAGCATGAGAGAGCCCCAGCAAGCCAGTGACTCAGCCCCTGTAATAGGGAGATATAAGACTGTATCAGTGGAGATCTCCGTCCACTATAAGACTGTATCAGTGGAGGTCTCCAGCCACTATAAGACTGTATCAGTGGAGGTCTCTGGCCACTATAAGACTGTATCAGTGGAGGTCTCCGGCCACTATAAGACTGTATCGGTGGAGGTCTCCACTATAAGACTGTATCAGGGAGGTCTCCACTATAAGACTGTATCAGTGGAGATCTCCACTATAAGACTGTATCAGAGGAGGTCTCCACTATAAGACTGTATCAGTGGAGGTCTCCACTATAAGACTGTATCAGTGGAGGTCTCCAGACACTATAAGACTGTATCAGTGGAGGTCTCCACTATAAGACTGTATCAGTGGAGGTCTCCAGCCACTATAAGACTGTATCAGTGGAGGTCTCCGGCCACTATAAGACTGTATCAGTGGAGGTCTCCACTATAAGACTGTATCAGTGGAGGTCTCCACTATAAGACTGTATCAGTGGAGGTCTCCGGCCACTGTAAGACTGTGTCAGTGGAGGTCTCCACTATACGACTGTATCAGTGGAGGTCTCCAGCCACTATAAGGCTGTATCAGTAGAGGTCTCCACTATAAGACTCTATCAGTGGAGGTCTCCATCCACTATAAGACTGTATCAGTGGAGATCTCCGTCCACTATAAGACTGTATCAGTGGAGGTCTCCACTATAAGACTGTATCAGTGGAGGTCTCCACTATAAGACTGTATTAAAAACCCTGCTGTAAACCATTTCTTGCCTTGGTGGTTGTTATCGTCATTACCTCTCGTTCTCTCGGCCAAATCAAATAGCCTTTTTGTCTGTGGGCGGTGTGTGTCTGTGTGTCCCTCAGTGCAGTGTATTCTAGAAGTGATGGTGGGTGGGGAGGGAGAGTTACTGCAGCCCCTAAAACTCTTCACATCAACTATGGTTGATGGCTTTCTTCTGTAGCCAAACCTTCAGCTTCCTTCTGCCTATTAGATACTGATACGATACACACAGAAAAAGTGTAACAAAGTATGAACTCGCTACTTTAGTGAGTTCATAACAATGACAAAAATAAAAGAGTGGGAGAGGAGTGGGGGTCGGGGGAGGTCAGACAGAGACAGAGTAGAGAGAGAGAGTAGAGAGGCGGGGTAGAGAGAGAGAGTAGAGAGAGAGAGTAGACAGACAGAGTAGAGAGGCAGAGTAGAGAGAGACACATTAGAGAGACACAGAGTAAAGAGAGAGAGTAGAGAGACAGAGTAGAGAGAGACACATTAGAGAGACACAGAGTAAAGAGAGAGAGTAGAGAGACAGAGTAGAGAGAGACACATTAGAGAGACACAGAGTAAAGAGAGAGAGTAGAGAGACAGAGTAGAGAGAGACACATTAGAGAGACACAGAGTAAAGAGAGAGAGTAGAGAGACAGAGTAGAGAGGCGGGGTAAGAGAGAGAGTAGAGAGAGAGAGTAGACAGACAGAGTAGAGAGGCAGAGTAGAGAGGCAGAGTAGAGAGGCAGAGTAGAGTAGAGAGACAGAGTAGAGAGAGACAGAGTAGAGAGAGACAGAGTAGAGAGTGAGAGTAGAGAGGCAGAGTAGAGAGAGACAGAGTAGAGAGAGACAGAGTAGAGAGAGACAGAGTAGAGAGAGACAGAGTAGAGGCAGAGTAGAGAGACAGAGTAGAGATTGAGAGTAGAGAGGCAGAGTAGAGAGACAGAGTAAAGAGAGAAATTTGAGAAACAGGAGACGAGATGAGAGGAAAGAAAAGGAGAGGAGAGGAAGTGATGGGGGGGTTAGAGAGAGGAGAGGAGGATGACACAGTCTTACAGTGGCCGGAGACCTCCACTGATACAGTCTTATAGTGGAGACCTCCACTGATACAGTCTTATAGTGGAGACCTCCACTGATACAGTCTTATAGTGGCCGGAGACCTCCACTGATACAGTCTTATAGTGGCTGGAGACCTCCACTGATACAGTCTTATAGTGGAGACCTCCACTGATACAGTCTTATAGTGTCTGGAGACCTCCACTGATACAGTCTTATAGTGGAGACCTCCACTGATACAGTCTTATAGTGGAGACCTCCTCTGATACAGTCTTATAGTGGAGATCTCCACTGATACAGTCTAAAGAATATATTCAATCACAGAACGAAGAGGAATCAATAGCACCATTAGTGACTATCACAGTAAAGAGGTTTTGATTTCCTCATTAGTTCTCATTTAGCCTTTGTTACAGACCCCTCCCTCTCTCTAGTGGTTAGGGATGCTCTCTCTCTCTCTCTCTAGTGGTTAGGATGCTCTCGCTCTCTCTCTCTCTCTCTCTCTCTCTCTCTCTCTCTCTCTCTCTCTCTCCCTCTCTCTCTCTCTCTCTCCCTCTCTCTCTAGTGGTTAGGGATGCTCTCTCTCTCTCTCTCTCTCTCTCTCTCTCTCTCTCTCTCTCTCTCTAGTGGTTAGGGATGCTCTCTCTCGCTCTCTCTCTCTCCCTCCCTCTCTCCCTCTCTCTAGTGGTTAGGGTTCTCTCTCTCTCTCTCTCTCACGCGCTCTCTCTCTCCCCTCTCTCTCTCGCGCTCTCTCTCTGAAAAATTCCTCCTTCTCTCCCTCTCTCTCACTCTCTCTCTCTTCTCTCTCTCCCTCTTCTCCCTCTCTCTCCATATCTCTCTAGTGGTTAGGGATGCTCTCTCTCTCTCTCCTCTCTCACTCTCTCTTTCTCTCACTCTCTTTCTAGTGGTTAGGGATGCTCTCTCTCCTCTCTCCTCTCTCTCTCTCCTCTCTCTCTCTCTTTCTCTCTCCCTCTCTCCCTCTCTCTCCCTCTCTCTCTAAGTGGTTAGGGATGCTGTCCTCTCTCTCGCTCTCTCTCTCTCCCTCTCTCTCCCTCTCTCTCCCTCTCTCTCTAGTGGTTAGGGATACTGTCTCTCTCTCTCTCTCCCTCTCACTCTCTCTCTCTCTCTCGCTCCCCTCTCTCTCCTCTCTCCCTCTCTCTCAGGTGGTTAGGGTTCCTCTTCTCTCTCTCTCTCCTCCCTCCTCTCCCTCTCTCTAGTGTTTAGGGATGCTGTCCTCTCTCTCTCTCTCTCCCTCTCTCTCCTCTCTCTCCCTCTTCTCCCTCTCTCCCCCTCTTCTAGTGGTTAGGGTTCCTCTCCCCCTCTCTCTCTCTAAGTGGGTAGGGTTGCTCTCGTCTCTCTCTCTCTCTCACTCTCTCTCCCTCTCTCCTCTCTCTCCCTCTCTCTCTAGTGGTTAGGGTTCCTCTCCCCCTCGCTCCTCTCTCTCTCTCTCTCTCTAGTGGGGTAGGTTGCTCTCTTCTCTCTCTCTCATCCCTCTCCCCGCCTCTCTCCCCCTCTCTCTAGTGGGTAGGGTTGCTCTCTCTCTCTCTCTCTC
>NW_022265901.1:60000-67215 GCF_002021735.2 Oncorhynchus kisutch | reverse complement strand
GGAGGGAGAAGGAGAGAGAGACAGATGTCTCTATGTATGCTGATGACTCAGCATTATGCAGGTCAGCTTGCACACCAAGTGAATTCACTGCAACACTTAACAAAGAGCTGAAGTCAGTTTCAGAATGGGAGGCAAGAAATAAGTCCTAAATATTTAAAAAACTAAAAGCAGTGTATTTGGGACAAATAATTCACAAAAACCTAAACCTCAACTAGATATTTTAATTAATAATGTGGAAGTTGAGGAGACTAAACTGCTTGGAGTAACCCTGGATTGTAAACTGTCATGGTCAAAACATGTTGATGCAGTAAGTAGCTCAGATGGGGAGAAGTCTGTCTGTAAATAAAGCGATGCTCTACCTTCTTAACAACACTATCAACAAGGCAGGTCCAACAGGCCCTAGTTTCTACCTTCTTAACAACACTAACAACAAGGCAGGTCCAACAGGCCCTAGTTTCTACCTTCTTAACAACACTAACAACAAGGCAGGTCCAACAGGCCCTAGTTTCTACCTTCTTAACAACACTAACAACAAGGCAGGTCCTACAGGCCCTAGTTTCTACCTTCTTAACAACACTATCAACAAGGCAGGTCCAACAGGCCCTAGTTTCTACCTTCTTAACAACACTATCAACAAGGCAGGTCCTACAGGCCCTAGTTTTGTTGCATCTGGACAACTGTTCAGTTACGTGGTCAGGTGCCACAAAGAGAGACATAGGAAATCGCAATTGGCTCAGAACAGGGCAGCACGGCTGGCTCAGAACAGGGCAGCACGGCTGGCTCAGAGCAGGGCCAGCACGGCTGGCTCAGAGCAGGGCAGCACGGCTGGCTCAGAGCAGGGCAGCACGGCTGGCTCAGAGCAGGGCAGCACGGCTGGCTCAGAACAGGGCAGCACGGCTGGCTCAGAACAGAGCAGCACGGCTGGCTCAGAGCAGGGCAGCACAGCTGGCCTGTAATGTACACAGAGAGCTAATATTAATACTATGCATGTCAATCTCTCCTGGCTCAAAGTGGAGGAGAGATTGACTTCATCACTGCTTGTATTTATGAGAGGTATAAATGACTAGCACACAGCTCAGACACCAATGCATAACCCACAAGACATGCCACCAGAGGTCTCTTCACAGTCCCCAAATCCAGAACAGACTATGGGATGTGCACAGTACTACATACATCCATGACTACATGGAACTCTGTTCCACTTCAGGTAACGGATGCAATATGTTGTGAAATCTATTGAGAAATGTCTTGTAATGTTTTTAAAATTGTATAACTGCCTTAATGTTGCTGGGCCCCAGGAAGAGTAGCTGCTGCCTTGGCAGGAACTAATGGGGATCCATAATAAGCCCCAGGAAGAGTAGCTGCTGCCTTGGCAGGAAACTAATGGGGATCCATAATAAACCCCAGGAAGAGTAGCTGCTGCCTTGGCAGGACCTAATGGGGATCCATAATGAACCCCAGGAAGAGTAGCTGCTGCCTTGACAGGAACTAATGGGGATCCATAATAAACCCCAGGAAGAGTAGCTGCTGCCTTGACAGGAACTAATGGGGAACCATAATAACCCCCAGGAAGTGTAGCTGCTGCCTTGGCAGGACCTAATGGGGATCCATAATAACCCCCAGGAAGAGTAGCTGCTGCCTTGACAGGAACTAATGGGGATCCATAATAAACCCCAGGAAGAGTAGCTGCTGCCTTGACAGGAACTAATGGGGATCCATAATAAACCCCAGGAAGAGTAGCTGCTGCCTTGGCAGGACCTAATGGGGATCCATAATAACCCCCAGGAAGTGTAGCTGCTGCCTTGGCAGGACCTAATGGGGATCCATAATAAACCCCAGGAAGAGTAGCTGCTGCCTTGACAGGAACTAATGGGGATCCATAATAAACCCCAGGAAGAGTAGCTGCTGCCTTGGCAGGAACTAATGGGGATCCATAATAAACCCCAGGAAGAGTAGCTGCTGCCTTGACAGGAACTAATGGGGAACCATAATAACCCCCAGGAAGTGTAGCTGCTGCCTTGGCAGGACCTAATGGGGATCCATAATAACCCCCAGGAAGTGTAGCTGCTGCCTTGGCAGGAACTAATGGGGATCCATAATAAACCCCAGGAAGAGTAGCTGCTGCCTTGGCAGGAACTAATAATGTTTACATATCCTACATTACTCATCACATGTATATACTGTATTTTACACCATCTACTGCACCTTACCTATGCCGCTCGGCCATCGCTCATCCATATACTTATATGCACATATTCTCATTCCATCCCTTTAGTTAGATTTGTGTGTATAAGGTAGTAGTTGTGGATATTTACTGCACTGTCAGAACTAGAAGCACAAGCATTTCCGCTACACTCGCATTAACATCTGCTAACCCTGTGTATGTGACCAATACAATGTGATTTGATTAGCCTTTCGCAAGATCTAACGGGGATCCGTAATAGATACAAATACAGACAGATCTAACGGGGATCCGTAATAGATACAAATACAGACAGATGTAACGGGGATCCGTACTAGATACAAATACAGACAGATCTAACGGGGATCCGTAATAGATACAAATACAGACAGATCTAATGGGGATCCGTAATAGATACAAATACAGACAGATCTAATGGGGATCCGTAATAGATACAAATACAGACAGATCTAATGGGGATCCGTAATAGATACAAATACAGACAGATCTAACGGGGATCCGTAATAGATACAAATACAGACAGATCTAACGGGGATCCGTAATAGATACAAATACAGACAGATCTAACGGGGATCCGTAATAGATACAAATACAGACAGATCTAACGGGGATCCGTAATAGATACAAATACAGACAGATCTAACGGGGATCCGTAATAGATACAAATACAGACAGATCTAACGGGGATCCGTAATAGATACAAATACAGACAGATCTAACGGGGATCCGTAATAGATACAAATACAGACAGATCTAATGGGGATCCGTAATAGATACAAATACAGACAGATCTAATGGGGATCCGTAATAGATACAAATACAGACAGATCTAATGGGGATCCGTAATAGATACAAATACAGACAGATCTAACGGGGATCCGTAATAGATACAAATACAGACAGATCTAACGGGGATCCGTAATAGATACAAATACAGACAGATCTAACGGGGATCCGTAATAGATACAAATACAGACAGATCTAATGGGGATCCGTAATAGATACAAATACAGACAGATCTAACGGGGATCCGTAATAGATACAAATACAGACAGATCTAACGGGGATCCGTAATAGATACAAATACAGACAGATCTAACGGGGATCCGTAATAGATACAAATACAGACAGACTGACTCTGATCATATTATTAAACCCCCCCAGGTTCCCCAGTAAATCCCAGCGCCAGCGTCCGGAATACTGGGAGGAGGCGGCGGCCGCCCTGCCGGTATACCGGGGACCGTGGCAACAGGAGACGACGGAGACGGTCGACGCCGGCGGTGTTGGTGCTGGTGCCCACGTCGGGGTTCGGGTTCGTCGGTTTCAGAATGTGACCTCTACCACCGACACCAACGATGCTGCTTCTGTTTTCATATGACATTTATTTTAGATTCAGTAAATTCATTTCCTGTACAAAGCTATACTGATGTAGTCTTTCCTACGTTATATAGACTGCCTTGCATAAGTGTTCACCCCCTAACGGAGGTGTCACTACAGTCTTCTTGGCTAAGTCTCTAAGAGTCATTACAGCTGGGAGGCATCTTGGGTAAGTCTCTAAGAGTCATTACAGGTGGGAGGCTTCTTGGGTAAGTCTCTAAGAGTCATTACAGGTGGGAGGCGTCTTGGGTAAGTCTCTAAGAGTCATTACAGCTGGGAGTCTTTTTGGGTAGTCTCTAAGTCTCATAACAGCTGGGAGTCTTCTTGGGTAAGTCTAAGAGTCATTAAAGCTGGGCGTCTTTTTGGGTAGTCTCTAAGTCTCATAACAGCTGGGAGTCTTCTTGGGTAAGTCTCTAAGCATCATTACAGCTGGGAGTCTTCTTGGGTAAGTCTCTAAGCATCATTACAGCTGGGAGTCTTCTTGGGTAAGTCTCTAAGAGTCATTACAGCTGGGAGTCTTCTTGGGTAAGTCTCTAAGAGTCATTACAGCTGGGAGTCTTCTTGGGTAAGTCTCTAAGAGTCATTACAGCTGGGAGTCTTCTTGGGTAAGTCTAAGAGTCATTACAGCTGGGAGTCTTCTTGGGTAAGTCTAAGAGTCATTACAGCTGGGAGTCTTCTTGGGTAAGTCTCTAAGAGTCATTACAGCTGGGAGTCTTCTTGGGTAAGTCTAAGAGTCATTACAGCTGGGAGTCTTCTTGGGTAAGTCTCTAAGAGTCATTACAGCTGGGAGTCTTCTTGGGTAAGTCTCTAAGAGTCATTACAGCTGGGAGTCTTCTTGGGTAAGTCTCTAAGAGTCATTACAGCTGGGAGTCTTCTTGGGTAAGTCTCTAAGAGTCATTACAGCTGGGATGTTATGTTTTGGTATAACTTTTTTATTCAACTTTAATAAATGTTTTTCTTCCACTATTTTGAGTAGATGATCTATCCATTTTAATTCCGGGTTGTAACACAATAAAATGTGGAAAAGTCCTAAGGGCCGTGAATACTTATGCAAGGCACAGTTTCTCTATCTATCTAAATCATGTCTGTAAGGCAGCAAACCCCCAATCTACGTGACCCAGATATAACCATAGACATATAGAACGGAACACCCCATGCAAGTCAACGATGGTATAACGGGTTAGAGAGGTTCCAAGCAAGTCAACGATGGTATAATGTGTTAGAGAGGTTCCAAGCGAGTTAATGATGGTATAATGGGTTAGAGAGGTTCCAAGCGAGTTAATGATCCTATAATGGGTTAGAGAGGTTCCAAGCGAGTCAATGATGGTATAACGGGTTAGAGAGGTTCCAAGCAAGTCAATGATGGTATAACGGGTTAGAGAGGTTCCAAGCAAGTCAATGATGGTATAATGGGTTAGAGAGGTTCCAAGCGAGTTAATGATGGTATAATGGGTTAGAGAGGTTCCAAGCGAGTTAATGATCCTATAATGGGTTAGAGAGGTTCCAAGCGAGTCAATGATGGTATAACGGGTTAGAGAGGTTCCAAGCAGGTCAATGATGGTATAATGGGTTAGAGAGATTCCAAGCGAGTTAATGATGGTATAACAGGTTAGAGAGGTTCCAAGCAAGTCAACGATGGTATAACGGGTTAGAGAGGTTCCAAGCAGGTCAATGATGGTATAATGGATTAGAGAGGTTCCAAGCAGGACACTGTGTTAACAACCCTCCAGGCAAGCTTCAATGCCATACAACTCTCCTTCCGTGGCCTCCAATTGCTCTTAAATACAAGTAAAACTAAATGCATGCTCTTCAACCGATCGCTACCTGCACCTACCCGCCTGTCCAACATCACTACTCTGGACGGCTCTGACTTAGAATACGTGGACAACTACAAATACTTAGGTGTCTGGTTAGACTGTAAACTCTCCTTCCAGACCCATATCAAACATCTCCAATCCAAAGTTAAATCTAGAATTGGCTTCCTATTTCGCAACAAAGCATCCTTCACTCATGCTGCCAAACATACCCTTGTAAAACTGACCATCCTACCAATCCTCGACTTTGGCGATGTCATTTACAAAATAGCCTCCAATACCCTACTCAACAAATTGGATGCAGTCTATCACAGTGCAATCCGTTTTATCACCAAAGCTCCATATACTACCCACCATTGCGACCTGTACGCTCTCGTTGGCTGGCCCTCGCTTCATACTCGTCGCCAAACCCACTGGCTCCATGTCATCTACAAGACCCTGCTAGGTAAAGTCCCCCCTTATCTCAGCTCGCTGGTCACCATAGCATCTCCCACCTGTAGCACACGCTCCAGCAGGTATATCTCTCTAGTCACCCCCAAAACCAATTCTTTCTTTGGCCGCCTCTCCTTCCAGTTCTCTGCTGCCAATGACTGGAACGAACTACAAAAATCTCTGAAACTGGAAACACTTATCTCCCTCACTAGCTTTAAGCACCAACTGTCAGAGCAGCTCACAGATTACTGCACCTGTACATAGCCCACCTATAATTTAGCCCAAACAACTACCTCTTTCCCAACTGTATTTAATTTTAATTTATTTATTTATTTTGCTCCTTTGCACCCCATTATTTTTTATTTCTACTTTGCACATTCTTCCATTGCAAAACTACCATTCCAGTATTTTACTTGCTATATTGTATTTACTTTGCCATCATGGCCTTTTTTGCCTTTACCTCCCTTCTCACCTCATTTGCTCACATTGTATATAGACTTGTTTATACTGCATTATTGACTGTATGTTTGTTTTTACTCCATGTGTAACTCTGTGTCGTTTTATCTGTCGAACTGCTTTGCTTTATCTTGGCCAGGTCGCAACTTGTTCTCAACTTGCCTACCTGGTTAAATAAAGGTAAAATAAAAAATAAATAAAAAAAATGATGGTATAATGGGTTAGAGAGGTTCCAAGCAGGTCAATGATGGAATAATGTGTTAGAGAGGTTCCAAGCAAGTCAATGATGGTATAATGGGTTAGAGAGGTTCCAAGCAGGTCAATGATGGTATAATGGGTTAGAGAGGTTCCAAGCAGGTCATTGATGGTATAATGGGTTAGAGAGGTTCCAAGCGAGTTAATGATGGTATAATGGGTTAGAGAGGTTCCAAGCAGGTCAATGATGGTATAACGGGTTAGAGAGGTTCCAAGCAGGTCAATGATGGTATAATGGGTTAGAGAGGTTCCAAGCAGGTCAATGATGGTATAATGGGTTAGAGAGGTTCCAAGCACGTTAATGATGGTATAATGGGTTAGAGAGGTTCCAAGCACGTTAATGATGGTATAATGGGTTAGAGAGATTCCAAGCGAGTTAATGATGGTATAATGGGTTAGAGAGGTTCCAAGCACGTTAATGATGGTATAATGGGTTAGAGAGATTCCAAGCGAGTTAATGATGGTATAATGGGTTAGAGAGGTTCCAAGCAAGTCAACGATGGTATAACGGGTTAGAGAGGTTCCAAGCAGGTCAATGATGGTATAATGGGTTAGAGAGGTTCCAAGCAAGTCAATGATGGTATAAATGGTTAGAGAGGTTCCAAGCCTTTTCTGGATATTATATTTCTATGAGTCTAACACCTAACACATCGATCTCAAGACCAGACCTTGATTATC
>NW_022265901.1:47500-55000 GCF_002021735.2 Oncorhynchus kisutch | reverse complement strand
CTAGAGGAGGCAGTGGATTTGTCTAATGTGCCCGTTGAATACCTCGACCTGAAGGAGGTGTTCAGTAAGTCCCGTGCTGCTTCTCTTCCTCCGCATCGTCCCTATGACTGTGCAATAGAATTATTGCCAGGTGAGTCTCCGCCTAAAGGCAAGTTATATTCACTCTCTGTTCCTGAGAGGGAGGCTATGGAGAGATACATCTCTGATTCTCTGGCATCTGGATTCATTCGTCCTTCCTCTTCTCCAGCGGGGGCGGGGTTCTTCTTTGTGGGGAAGAAGGACGGTTCTCTGCGTCCTTGCATTGATTACCGTGGGTTGAATAACATCACAGTGAAGAATACCTATCCCTTACCGTTGATGTCCTCAGCCTTTGAAAGGTTACAGGGAGCATCCGTGTTCACTAAGTTGGATTTACGGAATGCATATCATTTGGTTCGCATAAGGGGGGGGGACGAATGGAAGACCGCGTTTAACACCCCCAGAGGGCACTTCGAATATTTGGTCATGCCTTTTGGGCTATCCAACTCCCCAGCGGTTTTCCAGGCACTCGTCAATGACGTGCTGATAGATATGATTGATCAGTTCATATATGTTTACCTGGATGACATACTGATTTTTTCTTCTTCTCTCCAGGAACACGTTCAGCACGTCAGACGAGTGCTTCAGAGGTTGTTGGAGAATGGACTTTTTGTCAAGGCGGAGAAATGCATTTTTCATGCACAATCCGTTCCATTCCTAGGTTACATCGTCTCGACTGAAGGTATTCGCATGGATCCTGACAAGGTTAAGGCTGTGGTGGATTGGCCAAGCCCAGATTCCCGTAAGGCCCTACAGAGGTTTCTGGGATTCGCCAATTTCTACCGGCGTTTCGTTCGCAACTTTAGCCAGATAGTCGCTCCTCTTACCGCCTTAACCTCCCACAGAGTGACGTTCAGGTGGTCCGATACAGCCGAGGCTGCATTCGCCAAACTCAAGAGCCGCTTTGTTTCGGCTCCCATCCTCATAGCTCCGATCCCTCGCGTCAGTTCGTGGTGGAGGTGGACGCTTCAGAGGTGGGGGTAGGTGCGGTACTTTCCCAACGTTCCTCTTCTGACGACAAGATGCACCCTTGCGCGTTCCTTTTCCATCGGTTATCACCTGCGGAATGCAACTACGACATTGGCAACAGAGAGTTGTTGGCAGTGAAGTTAGCACTGGAGGAGTGGCGCCATTGGTTAGAGGGTTCGGGGTACCTTTTATAGTTTGGACCGATCACAAAAATTTAGAATATATCAGAACCACCAAGCGACTCTACTCCAGGCAGGTGCGGTGGGCACTCTTTTTTGGACGTTTTGACTTCTCTCTCTCGTATCGCCCGGGTTCCAAGAATGTCAAACCCGATTCCCTTTCTCGCATTTTTGACCATTCCGAACGCCCATCCACTCCCGAGTGCATCCTACCCGGGACCCTAGTGGTCTCCACACTCACACGGGAGGTTGAATCGAGGGTCAAAACGGCCTTAGAAGGGGTAACGCCTCCGCCCGGTTGCCCGCCTAATCGGTTGTTTGTGCCGGAGGGGTGTCGGTCCGATGTTATTCGGTGGGGGCATTGCTCCAACGTAGCGTGTCATCCAGGAGTCAGCCGCACTAGCTTTTTGGTTAAGCAACGCTTTTGGTGGCCACTGATGGCTCGTGACATTCACAGTTTTGTCTTGGCTTGCTCGGTTTGTGCCACTGGGAAGACTTCTAATCGACCCCCAGATGGGTTACTCCAACCGCTGTCGGTCCCTTCAAGACCCTGGTCCCACATCGCGCTAGATTTTGTTACCGCCCTCCCGCCCTCCCAGGGCAAGACTGTTGTTTTGACCGTGGTGGACCGGTTCTCGAAGGCGGCTCATTTTATTCCCTTGCCTAAATTACCATCTGCCAAGGAGACAGCGGTAACTGTCGTGGATCACGTCTTTCGCTTACATGGCCTGCCGATGGACGTAGTTTCTGACAGGGGGCCCCAATTTGTGTCCAAGTTTTGGCAAGAGTTTTGTAGGTTACTGGGAGCGAGTGTCAGCCTGTCTTCAGGGTTTCATCCCCAGAGCAACGGTCAAACGGAGAGGGCCAACCAAGATTTGGAGAGAGTGTTGCGATGTTTGGTTTCTAAGAATCCCTCTTCCTGGAGTCAACAACTCTCTATGGTTGAGTACGCTCAATTTGTTGCCAGTGGCAGCCACGGGTCTCTCTCCGTTTGAGTGTAGTTTAGGTTACCAGCCACCTATCTTTCCCAGTACGGAGTCCGAGGTCACTGTTCCCTCCGCTCACGCTTTCATCCAGAGGTGCCGTCACGCATGGAGCAGAGCCCGTGAGACTCTTCTCCGGGTGGGGGCGCGCACCAAGGCTAAGGCCGATCGCCACCGGTCGAAGCCTCCGGTATACGTCGTTGGCCAAAGAGTGTGGCTTTCTACTAAGAACATTCCACTCCGATCCGTTTCGAACAAGCTTGCCCCCAAATTTATCGGCCCGTTCAAAGTCACCAGGATCATTAGTCCGGTGGCGGTCCGGCTCAAGCTTCCTCCGGCGTATAGGAGAATTCATCCTACCTTTCATGTGTCTAAAATAAAACCTGTGTTTCAGGCACGCATTAACCCGCCGGTCCCGGTTCCCCCGCCGCCACGACTTGTTGATGGGGAACCCACCTTTTCTGTCAATCGTATTTTGGACTCTAGAAGGAGGGGACGCGGATTCCAGTACCTGGTGGACTGGGAGGGTTACGGCCCGGAGGAGAGAAGTTGGGTACCTGCTAGGGACATTCTGGATCACTCCCTTATCGATGATTTCAATCGACAGGTAAATTCGCCTGGGAACGCCAAGAGGCGTTCCTAGGGGGGGGGGGGAGGGGTATTGTCACGGTTCATGAATCCACTGCCTCTCTCTTTCTCTTTCTCTTTCTCTTTCTCTTTCTCTTTCTCTTTCTCTTTCTCTTTCTCTCTCTCTCTCTCTCTCTCTCTCTCTCTCTCTCTCTCTCTCTCTCTCTCTCTCTCTCCCGTGTTTGTGTGGGCGTGGTTCCCAATCTCGGCCTGATTGTCTGTGCCAGCTGGAATCACTTATCTTCCCTTTATATGTTCTGTAACCAGTGTTTCTTGTTGTCAGATCGTTGTTACTTCTCTGAGGTTGTGTCGTGTGTCCGTGCTCATCTCTCACCGCCCTTGTGTGGATTATCTGCTGTGCTCCCTCCTACCCATCCGGACACACTCCCCTGGATTTCTCAGCACGCTATCATCGGAAGATGCGCCCTAGTCCCTGGGTCGGATTCCGTCTGAGTACAGTCTGTCTGTCCTGTTGCTGCTGTAAACTGTATTCATTAAACCATCGTTGCTTGCATCTTGCATCCGCCTCTGTATTGTCACATAGGTAGGTGGCAGGTACCAGACAGACAGGCAGGTAGGTGGCAGGTACCATGCAGACAGGTAGGTAGGTGGCAGGTACCATGCAGACAGCTAGGTAGGTGGCAGGTACCATGCAGACAGGTAGGTAGGTGGCAGGTACCATGCAGACAGGTAGGTAGGTGGCAGGTACCATGCAGGCAGGCAGGTAGGTGGCAGGCAGGTAGGTGGCAGGTACCATGCAGACAGGTAGGTAGGTGGCAGGTACCATGCAGGCAGGCAGGTAGGTGGCAGGCAGGTAGGTGGCAGGTACCATGCAGACAGGTAGGTAGGTGGCAGGTACCATGCAGGCAGGTAGGTAGGTGGCAGGTACCATGCAGGCAGGTAGGTAGGTGGCAGGTACCATGCAGGCAGGCAGGTAGGTGGCAGGTACCATGCAGGCAGGTAGGTAGGTGGCAGGTACCATGCAGGCAGGCAGGTAGGTGGCAGGTACCATGCAGACAGGTAGGTAGGTGGCAGGTACCATGCAGGCAGGCAGGTAGGTGGCAGGTACCATGCAGGTAGGTGGCAGGCAGGTAGGTGGCAGGTACCAGGCAGGCAGGCAGGTAGGTGGCAGGCAGGTACCAGGCAGGCAGGCAGGTGACACCACGGGAACCAACCTACTGGTAGGTTGGTACAGTAGGTTGGTACAGTAGGTTGGTACAGTAGGTTGGTTCCTGTGGTGTTACAGTAGGTTGGTTCCTGTGGTGTTACAGTAGGTTGGTTCCTGTGGTGTTACAGTAGGTTGGTTCCTGTGGTGTTACAGTAGGTTGGTTCCTGTGGTGTTACAGTAGGTTGGTTCCTGTGGTGTTACAGTAGGTTGGTTCCTGTGGTGTTACAGTAGGTTGGTACAGTAGGTTGGTTCCTGTGGTGTTACAGTAGGTTGGTTCAGTAGGTTGGTTCCTGTGGTGTTACAGTAGGTTCCTGTGGTGTTACAGTAGGTTGGTTCCTGTGGTGTTACAGTAGGTTGGTTCCTGTGGTGTTACAGTAGGTTGGTTCCTGTGGTGTTACAGTAGGTTGGTTCCTGTGGTGTTACAGTAGGTTGGTTCCTGTGGTGTTACAGTAGGTTGGTTCCTGTGGTGTTACAGTAGGTTGGTACAGTAGGTTGGTTCCTGTGGTGTTACAGTAGGTTGGTTCAGTAGGTTGGTTCCTGTGGTGTTACAGTAGGTTGGTTCCTGTGGTGTTACAGTAGGTTCCTGTGGTGTTACAGTAGGGTGGTTCCTGTGGTGTTACAGTAGGGTGGTTCCTGTGGTGTTACAGTAGGCTGGTTCCTGTGGTGTTACAGTAGGGTGGTTCCTGTGGTGTTACAGTAGGTTCCTGTGGTGTTACAGTAGGTTGGTTCCTGTGGTGTTACAGTAGGTTGTTTGGTTGCCGTGGTAGATGATTGCCTGGGGTGGCTAGTGTCCTCTCACATTCTAACACCTGCTGTTCAGTGGTGGAGAGTGATATCTAAGGGGCAGACTGGAGAGAGAGAGAGAAGGGAGAGAGGTAGAGAGAGATAGGGAGAGAGGTAGAGAGAGATAGAGAGAGAAGGGGAGACGTAGAGAGAGAGAGACAGAGAGAGAAAGAGAGAGAGAGACAGAGAGCGGGAGAGTGGAAGAGAGGGAGAGAGAGAGAGGGAGAGAGAGAGGGAGAGAGGAGAGAGAGAGAAGGGAGCTTGGAGACATGGATGGAGGCGTTAAGGGGACAGCTGAACCCATGGTGTGTGTGTGTGACCTGGTTATTAAGTGCAGGACAGAGAGCAGCAGAAGGTCACAGTAGGTGTGTGTGTGTGTGTGTGTGTGTGTGTGTGTGTGTGTGTGTGTGTGTGTGTGTGTGTGTGTGTGTGTGTGTGTGTGTGTGTGTGTGTGTGTGTGTGTGTGTGTGTGTGCGAGGGAAGAGGACATTCAGAATAACCATAGGAGTTGAAAGGAACACCTGGATAGTTCTAGAAGTCTTCTACAGCAACCGTTGGATGGAAGTTCTACAGCAGCGGAACTCAACTCTGACCCTACGAGGACCGGAGCCTGCTGGTTCTGACCCTACGAGGACCGGAGCCTACTGGTTCTGACCCTACGAGGACAGGATCCTGCTGGTCCTGACCCTACAAAGACCAGAGCCTGCTGGTTCTGAGCCTACGAGGACCGGAGCCTGCTGGTTCTGACCCTACGAGGACCGGAGCCTACTGGTTCTTACCCTACGAGGACCGGAGCCTACTGGTTCTGACCCTACGAGGACCGGAGCCTACTGGTTCTGACCCTACAAGGACCGGAGCCTCTGGTTCTGACCCTATGAGGTCCGGATCCTACTGGTTCTGACCCTATGAGGACCGGAGCCTACTGGTTCTGACCATACGAGGACCGGAGCCTGCTGGTTCAGACCCTACAAGGACCGGATCCTGCTGGTTCTGACCCTACGAGGACCGGAGCCTGCTGGTTCTGACCCTACGAGGACCGGAGCCTGCTGGTTCTGACCCTACGAGGACAGGATCCTGCTGGTCCTGACCCTACAAGGACCAGAGCCTGCTGGTTCTGAGCCTACGAGGACCGGAGCCTGCTGGTTCTGACCCTACGAGGACCGGAGCCTACTGGTTCTTACCCTACGAGGACCGGAGCCTACTGGTTCTGACCCTACGAGGACCGGAGCCTACTGGTTCTGACCCTACGAGGACCGGAGCCTGCTGGTTCAGACCCTACAAGGACCGGATCCTGCTGGTTCTGACCCTACGAGGACCGGAGCCTGCTGGTTCTGACCCTATGAGGTCCGGAGCCTGCTGGTTCTGACCCTATGAGGACCGGATCCTACTGGTTCTGACAATACGAGGACCGGATCCTACTGGTTGTTCTACGAGGACAGGATCCTGCTGGTTCTGACCCTACAAGGACCGGAGCCTGCTGGTTCTGACCCTACAAGGACCGGATCCTGCTGGTTCTGACCCTACGAGGACAGGATCCTGCTGGTCCTGACCCTACAAGGACCAGAGCCTACTGGTTCTGACCCTACAAGGACCGGAGCCTACTGGTTCTGACCCTATGAGGACCAGAGCCTACTGATTCTGACCCTATGAGGTCCGGATCCTGCTGGTTCTGACCCTATGAGGTCCGGATCCTGCTGGTTCTGACCCTATGAGGTCCGGATCCTGCTGGTTCTGACCCTATGAGGTCCGGATCCTGCTGGTTCTGACCCTATGAGGTCCGGATCCTGCTGGTTCTGACCCTATGAGGTCCGGAGCCTGCTGGTTCTGATCTATCTGATCTGGTGTCCCATGTCTAAATCAGTCCCTGATTATAGAGGCGTCCAGAGTTGAGTTGGAGGGTTTTCAACGATCCCCTTGATTATAAAGGAACCCCTTGATAATATAAAGGAACCCCTTGATAATATAAAGGATCCCCTTGATAATATAAAGGATCCCCTTGATAATATAAAGGATCCCCTTGATTATAAAGGATCCCCTTGATTATAAAGGAACCCCTTGATAATATAAAGGATCCCCTTGATAATATAAAGGATCCCCTTGATTATAAAGGATCCCCTTGATAATATAAAGGATCCCCCTGATTATAAAGGATCCCCTTGATAATATAAAGGATCCCCTTGATAATATAAAGGATCCCCTTGATAATATAAAGGATCCCCTTGATAATATAAAGGAACCCCTTGATTATAAAGGATCCCCTTGATATTAAAGGATCCCCTTGATTGCCTCTAAGCCTCTACATCCTCTAAGGATGTTCAACTCTCACTTCTCTAAAGGGCCTGCCACTATAATCCTCTAATGATGTTCAACTCTCACTTCTCTAAAGGGCCTGCCACTATAATCCTCTAATGATGTTCAACTCTCACTTCTCTAAAGGGCCTGCCACTATAATCCTCTTAGGATGTTCAACTCTCACTTCTCTAAAGGGCCTGCCACTGTAATCCTCTAAGGATGTTCAACTCTCACTTCTCTAAAGGGCCTGCCACTATAATCCTCTAAGGATGTTCAACTCTCACTTCTCTAAAGGGCCTGCCACTATAATCCTCTAAGGATGTTCAACTCTCACTTCTCTAAAGGGCCTGCCACTATAATCCTCTAAGGATGTTCAACTCTCACTTCTCTAAAGGGCCTGCCACTATAATCCTCTAAGGAT
>NW_022265901.1:0-45000 GCF_002021735.2 Oncorhynchus kisutch | reverse complement strand
TGTCTCTACGGGGCCTTGAGTTTCTGAGGAAGAGGTGTGTGTGTGTGTGTGACAGAACATGTGTGTGTGTTTGTGACAGAAAGTGTGGGTGTGTGTTTGTGTGTGTGACAGAAAGGTTTGTGAGTGAGTGTGTGTGAGCGATAGAGACAGAAAGTGAGTGTGTGTTTGAGTGTGTGTGTGTGTGTGTGTGAGAGAGAGAAACTGTTACGTTCCCCAGTATCAGTGTGTGTGTGTGTGTGTGTGTGTGTGTGTGTGTGTGTGTGTGTGTGTGTGTGTGTGTGTGTGTGTGTGTGTGTGTGTGTGTGTGTGAGTGAGAGAGAGAGAATATTTCATTCCCCAGTTTCTATGTTTGTGTATTCCAGGAAATAGTTTCCTGGAAATCTAAAGCAGCTGATTGGTCAGCCCTAATCGCTGATTGGAGCTCTGACCCCTCCCTCTCGTCAGGGTACACACCTGTCTAGCTCTTCCTCCAGCTTGAAAAAAGCCAGAGTTCCTTCCCCCAGAGAAGGGAGTTTTTCTTAGTATTTCCTGTGTTGGTTGTTGGTCAGTGAAAGTTTATGTTGACACGATTTTGTAGCTGCAATTGTTCACTTCAAGTATTAGTAATTGAATGTGTTTTATTTGTTTATGTCTATGTACACTAGGTAAGACCTGAGTGGACCACCCTCTGTATGTTGGTTAGTGCACCAGGTGGTGCTGAAGGCTAGGTCAGACCTGGGCGGACCATGTTGGTTAGCGCGCCAGGTGGTGCTGAAGGCTAGGTAAGACCTGGGCGGACCACCCCCTGTATGTTAGTTATTGCACCAGGTGGTGCTGAAGGTTAGGTAAGACCTGGGTGGACCACCCCCTGTATGTTAGTTAGTGCACCAGGTGGTGCTGAAGGCTAGGTAAGACCTGGGTGGATCACCCCCAGTATGTTGGTTAGTGCACCAGGTGGTGCTGAAGGCTAGGTAAGACCTGAGTGGACCACCCCCTGTATGTTGGTTAGTGCACCAGGTGGTGCTGAAGGCTAGGTCAGACCTGGGCGGACCACCCCCTGTATGTTTGTTAGTGCACCAGGTGGTGCTGAAGGCTAGGTAAGACCTGGGCGGACCACCCCCAGTATGTTGGTTAGGGCACCAGGTGGTGCTGAAGGCTAGGTAAGACCTGAGTGGACCACCCCCTGTATGTTGGTTAGTGCACCAGGTGGTGCTGAAGGCTAGGTAAGACCTGAGTGGACCACCCCCTGTATGTTGGTTAGTGCACCAGGTGGTGCTGAAGGTTAGGTAAGACCTGGGTGGACCACCCCCTGTATGTTGGTTAGTGCACCAGGTGGTGCTGAAGGCTAGGTAAGACCTGAGTGGACCACCCCCTGTATGTTGGTTAGTGCACCAGGTGGTGCTGAAGGCTAGGTAAGACCTGGGCGGACAACCCAGTATGTTGGTTAGGGCACCAGGTGGTGCTGAAGGCTAGGTAAGACCTGAGTGGACCACCCCCTGTATGTTGGTTAGTGCACCAGGTGGTGCTGAAGGCTAGGTAAGACCTGAGTGGACCACCCCCTGTATGTTGGTTAGTGCACCAGGTGGTGCTGAAGGCTAGGTAAGACCTGAGTGGACCACCTCCTGTATGTTGGTTAGTGCACCAGGTGGTGCTGAAGGTTAGGTAAGACCTGGGTGGACCACCCCCTGTATGTTAGTTAGTGCACCAGGTGGTGCTGAAGGCTAGGTAAGACCTGGGCGGACCATGTTGGTTAGTGGGCCAGGTGGTGCTGAAGGCTAGGTAAGACCTGGGTGGACCACCCCCTGTAATTTGGTTAGCACGCCAGGTGGTGCTGAAGGCTAGGTAAGACCTGGGTGGCCACCCCCTGTATGTTTGTTAGTGCACAAGGTGGTGCTGAAGGCTAGGTCAGACCTGGGCGGACCACCCCCAGTATGTTGGTTAGTGCACCAGGTGGTGCTGAAGGCTAGGCAAGACCTGAGTTGACCACCCCCTGTATGTTGGTTAGTGCACCAGGTGGTGCTGAAGGCTAGGTAAGACCTGGGCGGACCACTCCCAGTATGTTGATTAGGGCACCAGGTGGTGCTGAAGGCTAGGTAAGACCTGAGTGGACCACCCCCTGTATGTTGGTTAGTGCACCAGGTGGTGCTGAAGGCTAGGTAAGACCTGAGTGGACCACCCCCTGTATGTTGGTTAGTGCACCAGGTGGTGCTGAAGGCTAGGTAAGACCTGGGCAGACCATGTTGGTTAGCGTGCCAGGTGGTGCTGAAGGCTAGGTAAGACCTGGGCGGACCACCCCCTGTATGTTAGTTAGTGCACCAGGTGGTGCTGGAGGCTAGGTAAGACCTGGGCGGACCATGTTGGTTAGCGGGCCAGGTGTTGCTGAAGGCTAGGTAAGACCTGGGCGGACCATGTTGGTTAGCGCACCAGGTGGTGCTGGAGGCTAGGTAAGACCTGGGCGGACCATGTTGGTTAGTGCACCAGGTGGTGCTGAAGGCTAGGTAAGACCTGGAAGGACCATGTTGGTTAGCGGGCCAGGTGGTGCTGAAGGCTAGGTAAGACCTGGGTGGACCACCCCCTGTATGTTGATTAGCCCCTTTTTCTCCACTTTACCGTGTTAATTAAGGGTTCCGTCCAGCCCCCTTTTTCTCCACCTTATCGTGTTAATTAAGGGTTCTGTCCAGCCCCTTTTTCTCCACTTTACCGTGTTAATTAAGGGTTCCGTCCAGCCCCCTTTTTCTCCACCTTATCGTGTTAATTAAGGGTTCTGTCCAGCCCCTTTTTCTCCACTTTACCGTGTTAATTAAGGGTTCCGTCCAGCCCCCTTTTTCTCCACTCTACCGTGTTGAGGGAGAATCCATTCCCTGTAAACTGTATTATGTTTCTGTGCCTCTGTCGTCCTTCCACCTACGATCACATACGGTCTTCACTCCACAGGGAGTTGAGATGTAGTAGGGTGTTGCGTTCCCTCCAAGAGGTGTGCATAACTGAGACAACGTGTGTGTGTGTGTGTGTGTGTGTGTGTGTGTGTGTGTGTGTGTGTGTGTGTGTGTGTGTGTGTGTGTGTGTGTGTGTGTGTGTGTATGTGTGTGAGAGAGAGAGAGACAGAAAGTGTGTATGTGAGAGTGAAGCAGAGAGACAATGAGAGAGGGATAAAGGCACTAGTCTAAAACCAAATGAAGGAAGTGTGTGTTTGTGTGAGTGAGTCTCTGAGGCAGTGCCAGGGGTCACAATAGACTCACAATTAAACTAAAGCAGGAATCTATCAGAGGGAAGAACTCTGGGGGAGAGAGAGAGGAGGAAAGAAGGGGAGGGAGAGAGGAGGACAGAAGGGGAGGGAGAGAGGATGAAAGAAGGGGAGGGAGAGAGGAGGAAAGAAGGGGAGGGAGAGAGGAGGAAAGAAGGGGAGGATGAGAGGAGGACAGAAGGGGAGGATGAGAGGAGAGAGACAGTAGTGGAGAGGATGAGAGGACTCACCTTAACCATTCAGAGTTAATGACTCACCTTGACTCACCTTAACCATTCAGAGTTAATGACTCACCTTAACCATTCAGAGTTAATGACTCACCTTAACCATGTTAATGACTCACCTTAACCATGTTAATGACTCACCTGAACCATTCAGAGTTAATGACTGACCTTAACCATTCAGAGTTAATGACTCACCTTAACCATTCAGAGTTAATGACTCACCTTAACCATTCAGAGTTAATGACTCACCTTAACCATTCAGAGTTAATGACTCACCTTAACCATTCAGAGTTAATGACTCACCTTAACCATGTTAATGTCTCACCTTAACCATTCAGAGTTAATGACTCACCTTAACCATTCAGAGTTAATGACTCACCTTAACCATTCAGAGTTAATGACTCACCTTAACCATGTTAATGACTCACCTTAACCATGTTAATGACTCACCTGAACCATTCAGAGTTAATGACTGACCTTAACCATTCAGAGTTAATGACTGACCTTAACCATTCAGAGTTAATGACTCACCTTAACCATTCAGAGTTAATGACTCACCTTAACCATTCAGAGTTA
Organism: Oncorhynchus kisutch; assembly: GCF_002021735.2. Lineage (NCBI taxonomy): Eukaryota > Metazoa > Chordata > Actinopteri > Salmoniformes > Salmonidae > Oncorhynchus > Oncorhynchus kisutch. The sequence continues at coordinate 40,977 of NW_022265901.1, read as the reverse complement.
ATGACTCACCTTAACCATGTTAATGTCTCACCTTAACCATTCAGAGTTAATGTCTCACCTTAAAAATTCAGAGTTAATGACTCACCTTAACCATTCAGAGTTAATGACTCACCATAACCATGTTAATGACTCACCTTAACCATGTTAATGACTCACCTTAACCATGTTAATGACTCACCTTAACCATGTTAATGACTCACCTGAACCATGTTAATGACTCACCTGAACCATTCAGAGTTAATGACTCACCTTAACCATGTTAATGACTCACCTTAACCATGTTAATGACTCACCTGAACCATGTTAATGACTCACCTGAACCATGTTAATGACTCACCTTAACCATGTTAATGACTGACCTGAACCATGTTAATGACTCACCTTAACCATGTTAATGACTCACCTTAACCATGTTAATGACTCACCTGAACCATTCAGAGTTAATGACTCACCTTAACCATGTTAATGACTCACCTTAACCGTGTTAATGACTGACCTGAACCATGTTAATGACTCACCTTAACCATGTTAATGACTCACCTTAACCATGTTAATGACTCATCTGAACCATTCAGAGTTAATGACTCACCTTAACCATGTTAATGACTCACCTTAACCATGTTAATGACTCACCTTAACCATGTTAATGACTCACCTAAACCATGTTAATGACTCACCTGAACCATTCAGAGTTAATGACTCACCTTAACCATGTTAATGACTCACCTTAACCATGTTAATGACTCACCTTAACCATGTTAATGACTCACCTTAACCATGTTAATGACTCACCTAAACCATGTTAATGACTCACCTTAACCATGTTAATGACTCACCTTAACCATGTTAATGACTCACCTGAACCATGTTAATGACTCACCTTAACCATGTTAATGACTCACCTTAACCATGTTAATGACTCACCTTAACCATGTTAATGACTCACCTGAACCATTCAGAGGTAATGACTCACCTTAACCGTTCAGAGGTAATGATTCACCTTAACCATTCATACCTTAACCTTAAACACTTTTTGACCTTTTGGAACAACTTTGAAATGCGATGTTTGAGAAACGTGAAAGAACGTCGAATTGTGATGTGAGACTGTGAGACCTTGTTGTCCTGCTGTTCCCTTATGCAGACCATCTGCCCATGCTGTTATCTCACCTGGCCTTTACATAATGGCAGCTCTGTTTACTATCTGTGTGTGTGGGTGTGTGTGTGTGTGTGTTGCCCTGCTGTGTGTGTGCTGCCCTGCTGTGTGTGTGTGTTGCCCTGCTGTGTGTGTGTGTTGCCCTGCTGTGTGTGTGTGTTGCCCTGCTGTGTGTGTGTGTTGCCCTGCTGTGTGTGTGTGTTGCCCTGCTGTGTGTGTGTGTTGCCCTGCTGTGTGTGTTGCCCTGCTGTGTGTGTGCTGCCCTGCTGTGTGTGTGTTGCCCTGCTGTGTGTGTGTGTTGCCCTGCTGTGTGTGTGTGTTGCCCTGCTGTGTGTGTGTGTTGCCCTGCTGTGTGTGTGTTGCCCTGCTGTGTGTGTGTTGCCCTGCTGTGTGTGTGTGCTGCCCTGCTGTGTGTGTGTGCTGCCCTACTGTGTGTGTGTTGCCCTGCTGTGTGGTTGTGTTGCCCTACTGTGTGTGTGTGTTGCCCTGCTGTGTGTGTGTGTTGCCCTGCTGTGTGTGTGTGTTGCCCTGCTGTGTGTGTGTGTTGCCCTACTGTGTGTGTGTGTTGCCCTGCTGTGTGTGTGTGTTGCCCTACTGTGTGTGTGTGTTGCCCTGCTGTGTGTGTGTGTTGCCCTGCTGTGTGTGTTGCCCTACTGTGTGTGTGTGTTGCCCTACTGTGTGTGTTGCCCTGCTGTGTGTGTGTGTTGCCCTGCTGTGTGTGTGTGTTGCCCTGCTGTGTGTGTGTTGCCCTGCTGTGTGTGTGTGTTGCCCTACTGTGTGTGTGTGTTGCCCTGCTGTGTGTGTGTGCTGCCGTGCTGTGTGTGTGTGCTGCCGTGCTGTGTGTGTGTTGCCCTGCTGTGTGGTTGTGTGTGTTTGTGTGTGTATGTTCCCTCAAGGCTTGAATTCAGTGGGTTTGAATCGGTGCCATCCGATGAATGTTTGTGCTGACTGTGCAGAAACTGTGCTGATCCATGTGTGTTTGACTTCCTCATTCTCTGGTAATGCTGGTAATACACACACACACACACACACACACACACACACACACACACACACACACACACACACACACACACACACACACACACACACACACACACACACACACACACACACACACACACACACACACACACACACACACAGAGAGCGAATCAGCACTTTTAGAGAACAATGAACTAAAGTGGTCCCAACCTGAAAGTAACACAGTGAGGAAATGGAAAGGAACTTTAGGACAGAACCCTCAGTTCCCTTTAATACAACCAACATCAAAGATCTTTTAGGACAGAACCCTCAGTTCCCTTTAATACAACCAACATCAAAGATTTTTTAGGACAGAACCCTCAGTTCCCTTTAATTAATACAACCAACATCAAAGATCTTTTAGGACAGAACCCTCAGGTCCCTTTAATTAATACAACCAACATCAAAGATCTTTTAGGACAGAACCCTCAGTTCCCTTTAATTAATACAACCAACATCAAAGATCTTTTAGGACAGAACCCTCAGTTCCCTTTAATTAATACAACCAACATCAAAGATCTTTTAGGACAGAACCCTCAGTTCCCTTTAATTAATACAACCAACATCAAAGATCTTTTAGGACAGAACCCTCAGTTCCCTTTAATTAATACAACCAACATCAAAGATCTTTTAGGACAGAACCCTCAGTTCCCTTTAATTAATACAACCAACATCAAAGATCTTTTAGGACAGAACCCTCAGTTCCCTTTAATTAATACAACCAACATCAAAGATCTTTTAGGACAGAACCCTCAGTTCCCTTTAATTAATACAACCAACATCATAGATCTTTTAGGACAGAACCCTCTGTTCCCTTTCGTACAAACAGTATCAAAGATATTTTAGTCCCTCTTGTTAAGTATAAATGTGGTCCCTCTTGTTAAATATAGATGTGGTCCCTCTTGTTAAATATAGATGGGGTCTCTCTTGTTAAATATAGATGTGGAGTGGTCCCTCTGGTTAAATATAAATGTGGTCCCTCTTGTTAAATATAGATGTGGTCCCTCTTGTTAAATATAGATGTGGTCCCTCTTGTTAAATATAGATGTGGTCCCTCTTGTTAAATATAGATGTGGTCCCTCTTGTTAAATATAGATGTGGTCTCTCTTGTTAAATATAGATGTGGTCCCTCTTGTTAAATATAGATGTGGTCCCTCTTGTTAAATATAGATGTGGTCCCTCTTGTTAAATATAGATGTGGTCCCTCTTGTTAAATATAGATGTGGTCCTCTTGTTAAATATAGATGTGGTCCCTCTTGTTAAATATAAATGTGGTCCCTCTTGTTAAATATAGATGTGGTCCCTCTTGTTAAATATAGATGTGGTCCCTCTTGTTAAATATAGATGTGGTCCCTCTTGTTAAATATAAATGTGGTCCCTCTTGTTAAATATAAATGTGGTCCCTCTTGTTAAATATAAATGTGGAGTGGTCCCTCTTGTTAAATATAATGTGGTCCCTCTTGTTAAATATAAATGTGGAGTGGTCCCTCTTGTTAAATATAAATGTGGTCCCTCTTGTTAAATATAAATGTGGAGTGGTCCCTCTTGTTAAATATAGATGTGGAGTGGTATCTCTTGTTAAATATAGATGTGGTCCCTCTTGTTAAATATAGATGTGGTCCCTCTTGTTAAATATAGATGTGGTCCCTCTTGTTAAATATAGATGTGGTCCCTCTTGTTAAATATAGATTTGGTCTCTCTTGTTAAATATAGATGTGGTCCCTCTTGGTAAATATAGATGTGGTCCCTCCTGTTAAATATAGATGTGGTCCCTCATTGTTAAACATAGATGTGGTACCTCCTGTTAAATATAGATGTGGTCCCTCTTGTTAAATATAGATGTGGTCCCTCTTGTTAAATATAGATGTGCTCCCTCTTGTTAAATATAGATGTGGTCCCTCTTTTTAAATATAGATGTGGTGTGGTCCCTCTTTTTAAATATAGATGTGGTCTCTCTTGTTAAATATATATGTGGTCCCTCTTGTTAAATATAGATGTGCTCCCTCTTGTTAAATATAGATGTGGTCCCACTTGTTAAATATAGATGTGGTCCCTCTTGTTAAATATAGATGTGGTCCCACTTGTTAAATATAGATGTGGTCCCTCTTGTTAAATATAGATGTGGAGTGGTATCTCTTGTTAAATATAGATGTGGTCCCTCTTGTTAAATATAGATGAGGTCCCTCTTGTTAAATATAGATGTGGTCCCTCTTGTTAAATATAGATGTGGTCCCTCTTGTTAAATATAGATGTGGTGTAGTCCCTCTTTTTAAATATAGATGTGGAGTGGTATCTCTTGTTAAATATAGATGTGGTCCCTCTTGTTAAATAGAGATGTGGTCCCACTTGTTAAATATAGATGTGGTCCCTCTTGTTAAATATAGATGTGGTCCCTCTTGTTAAATATAGATGTGCTACCTCTTGTTAAATATAGATGTGGTCCCTCTTGTTAAATATAGATGTGTTGTGGTCCCTCTTTTTAAATATAGATGTGGAGTGGTATCTCTTGTTAAATATAGATGTGGTCCCTCTTGTTAAATATAGATGAGGTCCCTCTTGTTAAATATAGATGTGGTCCCTCTTGTTAAATATAGATGTGGTCCCTCTTGTTAAATATAGATGTGGTCCCTCCTGTTAAATATAGATGTGCTACCTCTTGTTAAATATAGATGTGGTCCCTCTTGTTAAATATAGATGAGGTCCCTCTTGTTAAATATAGATGTGGTCCCACTTGTTAAATATAGATGTGGTCCCTCTTGTTAAATATAGATGTGGAGTGGTATCTCTTGTTAAATATAGATGTGGTCCCTCTTGTTAAATATAGATGAGGTCCCTCTTGTTAAATATAGATGTGGTCCCTCTTGTTAAATATAGATGTGGTCCCTCTTGTTAAATATAGATGTGGTCCCTCTTGTTAAATATAGATGTGGTCCCTCCTGTTAAATATAGATGTGGTCCCTGTTGTTAAATATAGATGTGGTCCCTCTTGTTAAATATAGATGTGGTCCCTCTTGTTAAATATAGATGTGGTCTCTCTTGTTAAATATAGATGTGGAGTGGTATCTCTTGTTAAATATAGATGTGGTCCCTCTTGTTAAATATTGATGTGGTCCCTTTTGTTAAATATAGATGTGGTCCCTCTTGTTAAATATAGATGTGGTCTCTCTTGTTAAATATAGATGTGGTTCCTCTTGTTAAATATAGATGTGGTCCCTCCTGTTAAATATAGATGTGTTCCCTCTTGTTAAATATAGATGTGGTCCCTCTTGTTAAATATAGATGTGGTCCCTCTTGTTAAATATAGATGTGATGTGGTCCCTCTTTTTAAATATAGATGTGGAGTGGTATCTCTTGTTAAATATAGATGTGGTCCCACTTGTTAAATATAGATGAGGTCCCTCTTGTTAAATATAGATGTGGTCCCACTTGTTAAATATAAATGTGGTCCCTTTTGTTAAATATAGATGTGGTCCCTCTTGTTAAATATAGATGTGGTCTCTCTTGTTAAATATAGATGTGGTTCCTCTTGTTAAATATAGATGTGGTCCCTCCTGTTAAATATAATTGTGTTCCCTCTTGTTAAATATAGATGTGGTCCCTCTTGTTAAATATAGATGTGGTCCCTCTTGTTAAATATAGATGTGGTGTGGTCCCTCTTTTTAAATATAGATGTGGAGTGGTATCTCTTGTTAAATATAGATGTGGTCCCTCTTGTTAAATATAGATGTGGTCCCTCTTTTTAAATATAGATGTGGTGTGGTCCCTCTTTTAAATATAGATGTGGTCTCTCTTGTTAAATATAGATGTGGTCCCTCTTGTTAAATATAGATGTGCTACCTCTTGTTAAATATAGATGTGGTCCCTCTTGTTAAATATAGATGTGTTGTGGTCCCTCTTTTTAAATATAGATGTGGAGTGGTATCTCTTGTTAAATATAGATGTGGTCCCTCTTGTTAATATAGATGAGGTCCCTCTTGTTAAATATAGATGTGGTCCCTCTTGTTAAATATAGATGTGGTCCCTCTTGTTAAATATAGATGTGGTCCCTCCTGTTAAATATAGATGTGCTACCTCTTGTTAAATATAGATGTGGTCCCTCTTGTTAAATATAGATGAGGTCCCTCTTGTTAAATATAGATGTGGTCCCACTTGTTAAATATAGATGTGGTCCCTCTTGTTAAATATAGATGTGGAGTGGTATCTCTTGTTAAATATAGATGTGGTCCCTCTTGTTAAATATAGATGAGGTCCCTCTTGTTAAATATAGATGTGGTCCCTCTTGTTAAATATAGATGTGGTCCCTCTTGTTAAATATAGATGTGTTGTGGTCCCTCTTTTTAAATATAGATGTGGAGTGGTATCTCTTGTTAAATATAGATGTGGTCCCTCTTGTTAAATATAGATGAGGTCCCTCTTGTTAAATAGAGATGTGGTCCCACTTGTTAAATATAGATGTGGTCCCTCTTGTTAAATATAGATGTGGTCCTTCTTCTTAAATATAGATGTGGTCTTACTTGTTAAATATAGATGTGGTCCCTCTTGTTAAATATAGATGTGGTACCTCCTGTTAAATATAGATGAGGTCCCTCTTGTTAAATATAGATGTGGTCCCACTTGTTAAATATAGATGTGGTCCCTCTTGTTAAATATAGATGTGGAGTGGTATCTCTTGTTAAATATAGATGTGGTCCCTCTTGTTAAATATAGATGAGGTCCCTCTTGTTAATATAGATGTGGTCCCTCTTGTTAAATATAGATGTGGTCCCTCTTGTTAATATAGATGTGGTCCCTCTTGTTAAATATAGATGTGGTCCTCCTGTTAAATATAGATGTGGTCCCTCTTGTTAAATATAGACTGGTCCCTCTTGTTAAATATAGAGTGGTCCCTCTTGTTAATATAGATGTGGTCTCTTTGTTAAATATAGATGTGGAGTGGTATCTCTTGTTAAATATAGATGTGGTCCCTCTTGTTAAATGTAGATGTGGTCCCTCTTGTTAAATATAGATGTGGTCCCTCTTGTTAAATATAAATGTGGTCTCTCTTGTTAAATATAGATGTGGTTCTCTGTTAAATATAGATGTGATCCTCCTGTTAAATATAGAGGTGTTCCCTCCTTGTTAATATAGATGTGGTCCCTCTTGTTAAATATAGATGTGGTCCCTCTTGTTAAATATAGATGTGGTGTGGTCCCTCTTTTAAATTAGATGTGGAGTGGTATCTCTTGTTAATATAGATGTGGTCCCACTTGTGTAAATATAGATGAGGTCCCTCTTGTTAAATATGATGTGGAGTGGTATCTCTTGTTAAATATAGATGTGGTCCCTCTTGTTAAAATATAGTGAGGTCCCTCTTGTTAAATAGAGTGTGGTCCCTCTTGTTAAATATAGATGTGGGTCCCTCTTGTTTAAATATGATGGTTGTGGTCCCTCTTGTTAAATATAGATGTGGTGGTAGCTCTTGGTAAATATAGATGTGGTCCCTTGTTAAATATGATGTGGTCCCTCTTGTTAAATATNAGATGTGGTCCCTCTTGTTAAATATAGATGTGGTCCCTCTTGTTAAATATAGATGTGTCCCCTCTTGTTAATATAGATGTGGTCTCTCTTGTTAAATATAGATGTGGTGGATCTCTTGTTAAATATAGATGTGGTCCCTCTTGTTAATATTGAGTGGTCCCTTTGTTAAATATAGATGTGTGTCCCTCTTTTTAAATATAGATGTGGTCCTCTCTTGTTAAATATAGATGTGGTCCCTCTTGTTAAATATAGATTGGTCCCTCTTGTTAAATTATAGATGTGGTTTCCTCTTGTTAATATAGATGTGGTCCCTCTTGTTAATATAGATGTGGTCCCTCTTGTTAAATATAGAGTGATGTGGTCCCTCTTGTTAAATATAGATGGAGTGGTCCCTCTTGTTAAATAAATAGATGTGGTCCCTCGTGTTAAATATAGATGTGGTCCCTCTTGTTAAATATAGATGTGGTCCCCACTTGTTAATATAAATGTGGTCCCTTTGTTAAATATAGATGTGGTCCCTCTTGTTAAATATAGATGTGGTCTCTCTTGTTAAATATAGATGTGGTTCCTCTTGTTAAATATATATGTGGTCCTCCCTGTTAATATAATTGTGTTCCCTCTTGTTAAATATAGATGTGGTCCCTCTTGTTAATATAGATGTGTCCCTCTTGTTAAATATAGATGTGGTTGTGGGTCCCTCTTTTTAATATAGATGTGGAGTGGTATCTCTTGTTAAATATAGATGTGGTCCCCTCTTGTTAAATATAGATGTGGTCCCTCTTGTTAAATATAGAGCTGTGTGTCCCTCTTTTTAAATATAGATGTGGAGTGGTATCTCTTGTTAAATATAGATGTGGTCCCTCTTGTTAAATCATAGATGAGGTCCCTCTTGTAAATATAGATGTTGGTCCCTCTTGTTAAATATAGATTTGGTCCCTCTTGTTTAAATATAGATGTGGTCCTCCTGTTAAATATAGATGTGGCTAACCGCTTGTTAAATATAGATGGTGGTCCCTCTTGTTAAATATAGATAGGTCCCTCTTGTTAAATATAGATGTGGTCCCTCTTGTTAATATAGATGTGGTCCCTCTTGTTAAATATGATGTGGAGTGTATCTCTTGTTAAATATAGATGTGGTCCCTCTTGTTAATATAAGATGTGGTCCCTCTTGTTAAATATAGATGTGTGTCCCTCTTGTTAAATATAGATGTGTCCCCTCTTGTTAAATATAGATGTGTGTGGTCCCTCTTTTTAAATATAGATGTGGAGTGGTATCTCTTGTTAAATATAGATGTGGTCCCTCTTGTTAAATATAGAAGTGTTGGTCCTCTTTTTTAAATATAGATGTGGTGGTATCTCTTGTTAAATATAGATGTGGTCCCTCTTGTTAAATATAGATGTGGTCCCTCTTGTTAAATATAGATGTGGCCCCTTGTTAAATATAGATGTGGTCCCTCTTGTTAAATATAGATGTGGTCCCTCCTGTTAAATATAGATGTGGCTACCTCTTGTTAAATATAGATGTGGTCCCTCTTGTTAATATAGATGTGGTCCCTCTTGTTAATATAGATGTGGTCCCTCTTGTTAAATATAGATGTGGTCCCTCTTTGTAAATATAGATTGGAGTGGGTATCTCTTGTTAAATTAGATGTGGTCTCCTCTTGTTAAATATAGATGAGTTCTCTTGTTAAATATAGATGTGGTCCCTCTTGTTAAATATAGATGTGGTCCCTCTTGTTAATATAGATGTGGTCCCTCTTGTTAAATATAGATGTGGTCCCTCCTGTTACATATAGATGTGGTCCCTCTTGTTAAATATAGATGTGGTCCCTCTTGTTAAATATAGATGTGGTCCCTCTTGTTAATATAGATGTGTGGTCTCTCTTGTTAAATATAGATGTGGAGTGGTATCTCTGTTAAATAGATGTGGTCCCTCTTGTTAAATATTGATGTGGTCCCTTTGTTAAATATAGATGTGGTCCCTCTTGTTAATATAGATGTTGGTCTCTCTTGTTAAATATAGATGTGGTTCTCTTGTTAAATATAGATGTGGTCCCTCCTGTAAATATAGATGTGTTCCCTCTTGTTAAATATAGATGTGGTCCCTCTTGTTAATATAGATTGTGGTCCCTCTTGTTAATATAGAAAATGTGATGTGGTCCCTCTTTTTAAATATAGATGTGTGTGGTATCTCTTGTTAATAAGATGTGGTCCCACTTGTTAATATAGATGAGGTCCCCCTCTTGTTAAATATAGATGTGGTCCCACTTTTTAAATATAATGTGGTCCTTTGTTAAATATAGATGTGGTCCCTCTTGTTAAATATAGATGTGGTCTTCTTGTTAATATAGATGTGGTTCCTTGTTAAATATAGATGTGGTCCCTCCTGTTAAATATAGATTGTGTTCCCTTTTTTTTAAATATAATGTGGTCCCTCTTGTTAATATAGATGTGGTCCCTCTGTTAAATATAGATGTGGTGTGGTCCTCTTGTTAAATATAGATGTGGTGGTATCTCTTGTAAATATAGATGTGGTCCCTCTCTTGTTAATATAGATGTGGTCCCTCTTTTAAATATAGATGTGGTGGTCCCTCTTTTAAATATAATGTGGTCCCTCTTGTTAAATATAGATGTGGTCCCTCTGTTAAATATAGATGTGCTCCCTCTTGTTAAATATAGATGTGGTCCCTCTTGTTAAATATAATGTGTTGTGGTCCCTCTTTTTAAATATAGATGTGGAGTGTATCTCTTGTTAAATATATGTGGTCCTCTTGTTAAATATAGATGATGTCCTCTTTTAAATATAGATGTGGTCCCGCTTGTTAAATATAGATGTGGTCCCTCTTGTTAAATATAGATGTGGTCCCTCTTTAAATATAGAATGTGGTACTCTTGTTAAATATAGATGTGGTCCTCTTGTTAATATAGATGATGTCCCTCTTGTTAAATATAGATGTGGTCCCACTGTTAAATATAGATGTGGTCCCTCTTGTTAAATATAGATGTGGAGTGGTATCTCTTTGTTAAATATAGATGTGGTCCCTCTTGTTAAATATAGATGAGGTCCCTCTTGTTAAATATAGATGTGGTCCCTCTTGTAAATATAGATGTGGTCCCTCTTGTTAAATATAGATGTGTTGTGGTCCCTCTTTTTAAATATAGATGTGGAGTGGTATCTCTTGTTAAATATAGATGTGGTCCCTCTGTTAATATAGATGAGGTCCCTCTTGTTAAATATAGATGTGGTCCCTTGTAAATATAGATGTGGTCCCTCTTGTTAAATATAGATGTGGTCCTCTTGTTAAATATAGATGTGGTCTTACTTTTAAATATAGATGTGGTCCCTCTTGTTAAATTAGATGTGGTACCTCCTGTTAATATAGATGAGGTCCCTCTTGTTAAATATAGATGTGGTCCCACTTGTTAATTAGATGTGGTCCCTCTGTTAAATATAGATGTGGAGTGGTATCTCTTGTTAAATATAGATGTGGTCCCTCTTGTTAAATATAGATGTGTCCCTCTTGTTAAATATAGATGTGGTCCCTCTTGTTAAATATAGATGTGGTCCCCTTGTAAATTAGATGTGTTGTGGTCCCTCTCTTTTAAATATAGATGTGGAGTGGTTCCTTGTTAAATATAGATGTGGTCCCTCTTGTTAAATATAGATGTGGAGTGGTATCTCTTGTTAAATTAGATGTGTCCCTCTTGTTTAATATAGATGAGGTCCCTCTTGTTAATATAGATGGGTCCCTCTTGTTAAATAGATGTGGTCCCTCTTGTTAAATATAGATGTGGTCCCTCTTGTTAAATATAGATGTGGTCCCTCCTGTTAAATATAGATGTGGTCCCTCTTGTTAAATATAGACTTGGTCCCTCTTGTTAAATATAGATGTGGTCCTCTTGTTAAATATAGATGTGGTCCCTCTTGTTAAATATAGATGTGGTGGTATCCTCTTGTTAAATATAGATGTGGTCCCTCTTGTTAAATGTAGATGTGGTCCCTCTTGTTAAATATAGATGTGGTCCCTCTTGTTAAATATAAATGTGGTCTCTCTTGTTAAATATAGATGTGGTTCCTCTTGTTAAATATAGATGTGGTCCCTCCTGTTAAATATAGATGTGTTCCCTCTTGTTAAATATAGATGTGGTCCCTCTTGTTAAATATAGATGTGGTCCCTCTTGTTAAATATAGATGTGGTGTGGTCCCTCTTTTTAAATATAGATTGGTGGTCCTCTTGTTAAATATAGATGTGGTCCCCACTTGTTAAATATAGATGTGGTCCCTCTTGTTAAATATAGATGTGGAGTGGTCCCTCTTGTTAAATATAGATTGTCCCTCTTGTTAATATAGATGTGGTCCCTCTTGTTAAATAGATGTGTCCCTCTTGTTGTTAATTAGAATGGTCCCTCTTGTTAAATATAGATGTGTTGTGGTCCCTCTTGTTAAATATAGATGTGGAGTGGTATCTCTTGTTAAATATAGATGTGGTCCCTCTTGTTAAATATAGATGTGGTCCCTCTTGTTAAATATAGATGTGGTCCCTCTTGTGAAATATGATGTGGTCCCTCTTGTTAATATAGATTTGGTCTCTCTTGTTAAATATAGATGTGGTCTCTCTTGTAAATATAGATGTGGTCCCTCCTGTTAAATAAGATGTGGTCCCTCATTGTTAAACATAGATGTGGTACCTCCTGTTAAATATAGATGTGGTCCCTCTTGTTAAATATAGATGTGGTCCCTCTTGTTAAATATAGATGTGCTCCCTCTTGTTAAATATAGATGTGGTCCCTCTTTTTAAATATAGATGTGGTGTGGTCCCTCTTTTTAAATATAGATGTGGTCTCTCTTGTTAAATATAGATGTGGTCCCTCTTGTTAAATATAGATGTGCTCCCTCTTGTTAAATATAGATGTGGTCCCTCTTGTTAAATATAGATGTGGTCCCTCTTGTTAAATATAGATGTGGTCCCCTTGTTAAATATGATGTGGTCCCCTTTGTTAAATATAGATGTGGAGTGGTATCTCTTGTTAAATATAGATGTGGTCCCTCTTGTTAAATATAGATGAGGTCCCTCTTGTTAAATATAGATGTGGTCCTCTTGTTAAATATAGATGTGGTCCCTCTTGTTATATAGATGTGGTGTAGTCCCTCTTTTTAAATATAGATGTGGAGTGGTATCTCTTGTTAAATATGATGTGGTCCCTCTTGTTAAATAGAGATGTGGTCCCACTTGTTAAATATAGATGTGGTCCTCTTGTTAATATAGATGTGGTCCCTCTTGTTAAATATAGATGTGCTACCTCTTGTTAAATATAGATGTGGTCCCTCTTGTTAATATAGATGTGTTGTGGTCCCTCTTTTTAAATATAGATGTGGAGTGGTATCTCTCTCTGTTAAATATAGATGTGGTCCCTCTTGTTAAATATAGATGAGGTCCCTCTTGTTAAATATAGATGTGGTCCCTCTTGTTAAATATAGATGTGGTCCCCTCTTGTTTAAATATAGATGTGGTCCCTCCTGTTAAATATAGATGTGCTACCTCTTGTTAAATATAGATGTGGTCCCTCTTGTTAAATATAGATGAGGTCCCTCTTGTTAAATATAGATGTGGTCCCACTTGTTAAATATAGATGTGGTCCCTCTTGTTAAATATAGATGTGGAGTGGTATCTCTTGTTAATATATGTGGTCCCTCTGTGGTGTAAATATAGATGAGGTCCCTCTTGTTAATATAGATGTGGTCCCTCTTGTTAAATATAGATGTGGTCCCTCTTGTTAAATATAGATGTGGTCCCTCTTGTTAAATATAGATGTGGTCCCTCCTGTTAAATATAGATGTGGTCCCTGTTGTTAAATATAGATGTGGTCCCTCTTGTTAAATATAGATGTGGTCCCTCTTGTTAAATATAGATGTGGTCTCTCTTGTTAAATATAGATGTGGAGTGGTATCTCTTGTTAAATATAGATGTGGTCCCTCTTGTTAAATATGATGTGGTCCCTCTTGTTAAATATAGATGTGGTCCCTCTTGTTAAATATAGATGTGGTCTCTCTTGTTAAATATAGATGTGGTTCCTCTTGTTAAATATAGATGTGGTCCCTCCTGTTAATATAGATGTGTTCCCTCTTGTTAAATAGATGTGGTCCCTCTTGTTAAATATAGATGTGGTCCCTCTTGTTAAATATAGATGTGATGTGGTCCCTTTTTTAAATATAGATGTGAGTGGTATCTCTTGTTAATATAGATGTGGTCCCTCTTGTTAATATAGATGTGGTCCCTCTTGTTAAATATAGATGTGGTCCCTCTTGTTAAATATAGATGTGGTCCCTCTTGTTAAATATAGATGTGGTCCTCTTGTTAATATAGATGTGGTCCCTCTTGTTAAATATAGATGTGGTCCTCTTGTTAAATATAGATGTGGTCCCTCTTGTTAAATATAGATGTGTTCCCTCTTGTTAAATATAGATGTGGTCCCTCTTGTTAAATATAGATGTGGTCCCTCTTGTTAAATATGTGGTGTGGTCCCTCTTGTTAAATATAGATGTGGAGTGGTATCTCTTGTTAAATATAGATGTGGTCCTGTCTCTTGTACACATAAATATAGATGTGGTCCCTCTTGTTAAATATAGATGTGGTGTGGTCCCTCTTTTAAATATAGATGTGAGTGGTCTCTTGTTAAATATAGATGTGGTCCCTCTTGTTAAATATAGATGTGGTCCCTCTTGTTAAATATAGATGTGGTCCCTCTTGTTAAATATAGATGTGGTCCCTCTTGTTAAATATAGATGTGGTCCCTCTTGTTAAATATAGATGTGGTCCCTCTTGTTAAATATAGATGTGGTCCCTCTTGTTAATATAGATGAGGTCCCTCTTGTTAAATATAGATGTGGTCCCACTTGTTAAATATAGATGTGGTCCCTCTTGTTAAATATAGATGTGGAGTGGTATCTCTTGTTAAATATAGATGTGGTCCCTCTTGTTAAATATAGATGAGGTCCCTCTTGTTAAATATAGATGTGGTCCCTCTTGTTAAATATAGATGTGGTCCCTCTTGTTAAATATAGATGTGTTGTGGTCCCTCTTTTTAAATATAGATGTGGAGTGGTATCTCTTGTTAAATATAGATGTGGTCCCTCTTGTTAAATATAGATGTGGTCCCTCTTGTTAAATATAGATGTGGTCCCTCTTGTTAAATATAGATGTGGTCCCTCTTGTTAAATATAGATGTGGTCCCTCTTGTTAAATATAGATGTGGTCCTCTTGTTAAATATAGATGTGGTCCCTCTTGTTAAATATAGATGTGGTCCCTCTTTTAAATATAGATGTGGTCCCTCTTGTTAAATATAGATGTGGTCCCTCTTGTTAAATATAGATGTGGTCCCTCTTGTTAAATATAGATGTGGTGGTATCTCTTGTTAAATATAGATGTGGTCCCTCTTGTTAAATATAGATGTGGTCCCTCTTGTTAAATATAGATGTGGTGGTCCCTCTTTTTAAATATAGATGTGGTGGTATCTTGTTAAATATAGATGTGGTCCCTCTTGTTAAATATAGATGTGGTCCCTCTTGTTAAATATAGATGTGGTCCCTCTTGTTAAATATAGATGTGGTCCCTCTTGTTAAATATAGATGTGGTCCCTCTTGTTAAATATAGATGTGGTCCCTCTTGTTAAATATAGATGTGGTCCCTCCTGTTAAATATAGATGTGGTCCCTCTTGTTAAATATAGACTTGGTCCCTCTTGTTAAATATAGATGTGGTCCCTCTTGTTAAATATAGATGTGGTCTCTCTTGTTAAATATAGATGTGGAGTGGTATCTCTTGTTAAATATAGATGTGGTCCCTCTTGTTAAATGTAGATGTGGTCCCTCTTGTTAAATATAGATGTGGTCCCTCTTGTTAAATATAAATGTGGTCTCTCTTGTTAAATATAGATGTGGTTCCTCTTGTTAAATATAGATGTGATCCCTCCTGTTAAATATAGATGTGTTCCCTCTTGTTAAATATAGATGTGGTCCCTCTTGTTAAATATAGATGTGGTCCCTCTTGTTAAATATAGATGTGGTGTGGTCCCTCTTTTTAAATATAGATGTGGAGTGGTATCTCTTGTTAAATATAGATGTGGTCCCACTTGTTAAATATAGATGAGGTCCCTCTTGTTAAATATAGATGTGGAGTGGTATCTCTTGTTAAATATAGATGTGGTCCCTCTTGTTAAATATAGATGAGGTCCCTCTTGTTAAATATAGATGTGGTCCCTCTTGTTAAATATAGATGTGGTCCCTCTTGTTAAATATAGATGTGTTGTGGTCCCTCTTTTTAAATATAGATGTGGAGTGGTATCTCTTGTTAAATATAGATGTGGTCCCTCTTGTTAAATATAGATGAGGTCCCTCTTGTTAAATAGAGATGTGGTCCCTCTTGTTAAATATAGATGTGGTCCCTCTTGTTAAATATAGATGTGGTCCTTCTTGTTAAATATAGATGTGGTCTTCTTGTTAAATATAGATGTGGTCCCTCTTGTTAAATATAGATGTGGTATCTCCTGTTAAATATAGATGTGGTCCCTCTTGTTAAATATAGATGTGGAGTGGTATCTCTTGTTAAATATAGATGTGGTCCCTCTTGTTAAATATAGATGAGGTCCCTCTTGTTAAATATAGATGTGGTCCCTCTTGTTAAATATAGATGTGGTCCTCTTGTTAAATATAGATGTGGTCCCTCTTGTTAAATATAGATGTGGTCCCTCTTGTTAAATATAGATGTGGTCCCTCTTGTTAAATATAGACTTGGTCCCTCTTGTTAAATATAGATGTGGTCCCTCTTGTTAAATATAGATGTGGTCCCTCTTGTTAAATATAGATGTGGAGTGGTATCTCTTGTTAAATATAGATGTGGTCCCTCTTGTTAAATATAGATGTGGTCCCTCTTGTTAAATATAGATGTGGTCCCTCTTGTTAAATATAGATGTGGTCCCTCTTGTTAAATATAGATGTGGTTCCTCTTGTTAAATATAGATGTGGTCCCTCTTGTTAAATATAGATGTGGTCCCTCTTGTTAAATATAGATGTGGTCCCTCTTGTTAAATATAGATGTGGTCCCTCTTGTTAAATATAGATGTGGTGTGGTCCCTCTTTTTAAATATAGATGTGGAGTGGTATCTCTTGTTAAATATAGATGTGGTCCCTCTTGTTAAATATAGATGAGGTCCCTCTTGTTAAATATAGATGTGGTCCCTCTTGTTAAATATAAATGTGGTCCCTCTTGTTAAATATAGATGTGGTCCCTCTTGTTAAATATAGATGTGGTCCCTCTTGTTAAATATAGATGTGGTCCCTCTTGTTAAATATAGATGTGGTCCCTCTTGTTAAATATAGATGTGGTCCCTCTTGTTAAATATAGATGTGGTCCCTCTTGTTAAATATAGATGTGGTCCCTCTTGTTAAATAGAGATGTTGTGGTCCCTCTTTTTAAATATAGATGTGGTGGTCTCTTGTTAAATATAGATGTGGTCCCTCTTGTTAAATATAGATGTGGTCCCTCTTGTTAAATATAGATGTGGTCCCTCTTGTTAAATATAGATGTGGTCCCTCTTGTTAAATATAGATGTGGTCCCTCTTGTTAAATATAGATGTGGTCCTCTTGTTAAATATAGATGTGGTCCCTCTTGTTAAATATAGATGTGGTCCCTCTTGTTAAATATAGATGTGGTCCCTCTTGTTAAATATAGATGTGGTCCCTCTTGTTAAATATAGATGTGGTCCCTCTTGTTAAATATAGATGTGGAGTGGTATCTCTTGTTAAATATAGATGTGGTCCCTCTTGTTAAATATAGATGTGGTCCCTCTTGTTAAATATAGATGTGGTCCCTCTTGTTAAATATAGATGTGGTCCCTCTTGTTAAATATAGATGTGTTGTGGTCCCTCTTTTTAAATATAGATGTGGAGTGGTATCTATTGTTAAATATAGATGTGGTCCCTCTTGTTAAATATAGATGTGGTCCCTCTTGTTAAATATAGATGTGGTCCCTCTTGTTAAATATAGATGTGGTCCCTCTTGTTAAATATAGATGTGGTCCCTCTTGTTAAATATAGATGTGGTCCCTCTTGTTAAATATAGATGTGGTCCCTCTTGTTAAATATAGATGTGGTCCCTCTTGTTAAATATAGATGTGGTCCCTCTTGTTAAATATAGATGTGGTCCCTCTTGTTAAATATAGATGTGGTCCCTCTTGTTAAATATAGATGTGGAGTGGTATCTCTTGTTAAATATAGATGTGGTCCCTCTTGTTAAATATAGATGTGGTCCCTCTTGTTAAATATAGATGTGGTCCCTCTTGTTAAATATAGATGTGGTCCCTCTTGTTAAATATAGATGTGGTCCTCTTGTTAAATATAGATGTGGTCCCTCTTGTTAAATATAGATGTGGTCCCTCTTGTTAAATATAGATGTGGTCCCTCTTGTTAAATATAGATGTGGTGTGGTCCCTCTTTTTAATATAGATGTGGAGTGGTATCTCTTGTTAAATATAGATGTGGTCCCTCTTGTTAAATATAGATGTGGTCCCTCTTGTTAAATATAGATGTGGTGGTTCTCTTGTTAAATATAGATGTGGTCCCTCTTGTTAAATATAGATGTGGTCCCTCTTGTTAAATATAGATGTGGTCCCTCTTGTTAAATATAGATGTGGTCCCTCTTGTTAAATATAGATGTGTTGTGGTCCCTCTTTTTAAATATAGATGTGGAGTGGTATCTCTTGTTAAATATAGATGTGGTCCCTCTTGTTAAATATAGATGTGGTCCCTCTTGTTAAATATAGATGTGGTCCCTCTTGTTAAATATAGATGTGGTCCCTCTTGTTAAATATAGATGTGGTCCCTCTTGTTAAATATAGATGTGGTCCCTCTTGTTAAATATAGATGTGGTCCCTCTTGTTAAATATAGATGTGGTCCCTCTTGTTAAATATAGACTTGGTCCCTCTTGTTAAATATAGATGTGGTCCCTCTTGTTAAATATAGATGTGGTCTCTCTTGTTAAATATAGATGTGGAGTGGTATCTCTTGTTAAATATAGATGTGGTCCCTCTTGTTAAATATAGATGTGGTCCCTCTTGTTAAATATAGATGTGGTCCCTCTTGTTAAATATAGATGTGGTCCCTCTTGTTAAATATAGATGTGGTCCCTCTTGTTAAATATAGATGTGGTCCCTCTTGTTAAATATAGATGTGGTCCCTCTTGTTAAATATAGATGTGGTCCCTCTTGTTAAATATAGATGTGGTCCCTCTTGTTAAATATAGATGTGGTGTGGTCCCTCTTTTTAAATATAGATGTGGAGTGGTATCTCTTGTTAAATATAGATGTGGTCCCTCTTGTTAAATATAGATGTGGTCCCTCTTGTTAAATATAGATGTGGTCCCTCTTGTTAAATATAGATGTGGTCCCTCTTGTTAAATATAGATGTGGTCCCTCTTGTTAAATATAGATGTGGTCCCTCTTGTTAAATATAGATGTGGTCCCTCTTGTTAAATATAGATGTGGTCCCTCTTGTTAAATATAGATGTGGTCCCTCTTGTTAAATATAGATGTGGTCCCTCTTGTTAAATATAGATGTGCTCCCTCTTGTTAAATATAGATGTGGTGTGGTCCCTCTTTTTAAATATAGATGTGGAGTGGTATCTCTTGTTAAATATAGATGTGGTCCCTCTTGTTAAATATAGATGTGGTCCCTCTTGTTAAATATAGATGTGGTCCCTCTTGTTAAATATAGATGTGGTCCCTCTTGTTAAATATAGATGTGGTCCCTCTTGTTAAATATAGATGTGGTCCCTCTTGTTAAATATAGATGTGGTCCCTCTTGTTAAATATAGATGTGGTCCCTCTTGTTAAATATAGATGTGGTCCCTCTTGTTAAATATAGATGTGGTCCCTCTTGTTAAATATAGATGTGGTCCCTCTTGTTAAATATAGATGTGGTGGTATCTCTTGTTAAATATAGATGTGGTCCCTCTTGTTAAATATAGATGTGGTCCCTCTTGTTAAATATAGATGTGGTCCCTCTTGTTAAATATAGATGTGGTCCCTCTTGTTAAATATAGATGTGGTGGTCCCTCTTTTTAAATATAGATGTGGAGTGGTCTATTGTTAAATATAGATGTGGTCCCTCTTGTTAAATATAGACTTGGTCCCTCTTGTTAAATATAGATGTGGTCCCTCTTGTTAAATATAGATGTGGTCTCTCTTGTTAAATATAGATGTGGAGTGGTATCTCTTGTTAAATATAGATGTGGTCCCTCTTGTTAAATATAGATGTGGTCCCTCTTGTTAAATATAGATGTGGTCTCTCTTGTTAAATATAGATGTGGTCCCTCTTGTTAAATATAGATGTGGTCCCTCTTGTTAAATATAGATGTGGTCCCTCTTGTTAAATATAGATGTGGTCCCTCTTGTTAAATATAGATGTGGTCCCTCTTGTTAAATATAGATGTGGTGTGGTCCCTCTTTTTAAATATAGATGTGGAGTGGTATCTCTTGTTAAATATAGATGTGGTCCCTCTTGTTAAATATAGATGTGGTCCCTCTTGTTAAATATAGATGTGGTCCCTCTTGTTAAATATAGATGTGGTCCCTCTTGTTAAATATAGATGTGGTCCCTCTTGTTAAATATAGATGTGGTCCCTCTTGTTAAATATAGATGAGGTCCCTCTTGTTAAATATAGATGTGGTCCCTCTTGTTAAATATAGATGTGGTCCCTCTTGTTAAATATAGATGTGGTCCCTCTTGTTAAATATAGATGTGGTCCCTCTTGTTAAATATAGATGTGTTGTGGTCCCTCTTTTTAAATATAGATGTGGAGTGGTATCTCTTGTTAAATATAGATGTGGTCCCTCTTGTTAAATATAGATGTGGTCCCTCTTGTTAAATATAGATGTGGTCCCTCTTGTTAAATATAGATGTGGTCCCTCTTGTTAAATATAGATGTGGTCCTCTTGTTAAATATAGATGTGGTCTTCTTGTTAAATATAGATGTGGTCCCTCTTGTTAAATATAGATGTGGTCCCTCTTGTTAAATATAGATGTGGTCCCTCTTGTTAAATATAGATGTGGTCCCTCTTGTTAAATATAGATGTGGTCCCTCTTGTTAAATATAGATGTGGAGTGGTATCTCTTGTTAAATATAGATGTGGTCCCTCTTGTTAAATATAGATGTGGTCCCTCTTGTTAAATATAGATGTGGTCCCTCTTGTTAAATATAGATGTGGTCCCTCTTGTTAAATATAGATGTGTTGTGGTCCCTCTTTTTAAATATAGATGTGTTGTGGTATCTTGTTAAATATAGATGTGGTCCCTCTTGTTAAATATAGATGTGGTCCCTCTTGTTAAATATAGATGTGGTCCCTCTTGTTAAATATAGATGTGGTCCCTCTTGTTAAATATAGATGTGGTCCCTCTTGTTAAATATAGATGTGGTCCCTCTTGTTAAATATAGATGTGGTCCCTCTTGTTAAATATAGATGTGGTCCCTCTTGTTAAATATAGATGTGGTCCCTCTTGTTAAATATAGATGTGGTCCCTCTTGTTAAATATAGATGTGGTCTCTCTTGTTAAATATAGATGTGGAGTGGTATCTCTTGTTAAATATAGATGTGGTCCCTCTTGTTAAATATAGATGTGGTCCCTCTTGTTAAATATAGATGTGGTCCCTCTTGTTAAATATAGATGTGGTCTCTCTTGTTAAATATAGATGTGGTCCTCTTGTTAAATATAGATGTGGTCCCTCTTGTTAAATATAGATGTGGTCCCTCTTGTTAAATATAGATGTGGTCCCTCTTGTTAAATATAGATGTGGTCCCTCTTGTTAAATATAGATGTGGTGTGGTCCCTCTTTTTAAATATAGATGTGGAGTGGTATCTCTTGTTAAATATAGATGTGGTCCCTCTTGTTAAATATAGATGTGGTCCCTCTTGTTAAATATAGATGTGGAGTGGTATCTCTTGTTAAATATAGATGTGGTCCCTCTTGTTAAATATAGATGTGGTCCCTCTTGTTAAATATAGATGTGGTCCCTCTTGTTAAATATAGATGTGGTCCCTCTTGTTAAATATAGATGTGTTGTGGTCCCTCTTTTTAAATATAGATGTGGAGTGGTATCTCTTGTTAAATATAGATGTGGTCCCTCTTGTTAAATATAGATGTGGTCCCTCTTGTTAAATATAGATGTGGTCCCTCTTGTTAAATATAGATGTGGTCCCTCTTGTTAAATATAGATGTGGTCCCTCTTGTTAAATATAGATGTGGTCCCTCTTGTTAAATATAGATGTGGTCCCTCTTGTTAAATATAGATGTGGTCCCTCTTGTTAAATATAGATGTGGTCCCTCTTGTTAAATATAGATGTGGTCCCTCTTGTTAAATATAGATGTGGTCCCTCTTGTTAAATATAGATGTGGAGTGGTATCTCTTGTTAAATATAGATGTGGTCCCTCTTGTTAAATATAGATGTGGTCCCTCTTGTTAAATATAGATGTGGTCCCTCTTGTTAAATATAGATGTGGTCCCTCTTGTTAAATATAGATGTGGTCCCTCTTGTTAAATATAGATGTGGTCCCTCTTGTTAAATATAGATGTGGTCCCTCTTGTTAAATATAGATGTGGTCCCTCTTGTTAAATATAGATGTGGTCCCTCTTGTTAAATATAGATGTGGTGTGGTCCCTCTTGTTAAATATAGATGTGGTGTCCTCTTGTTAAATATAGATGTGGTCCCTCTTGTTAAATATAGATGTGGTCCCTCTTGTTAAATATAGATGTGGTCCCTCTTGTTAAATATAGATGTGGTCCCTCTTGTTAAATATAGATGTGGTCCCTCTTGTTAAATATAGATGTGGTCCCTCTTGTTAAATATAGATGAGGTCCCTCTTGTTAAATATAGATGTGGTCCCTCTTGTTAAATATAGATGTGGTCCCTCTTGTTAAATATAGATGTGGTCCCTCTTGTTAAATATAGATGTGGTCCCTCTTGTTAAATATAGATGTGTTGTGGTCCCTCTTTTAAATATAGATGTGGAGTGGTATCTCTTGTTAAATATAGATGTGGTCCCTCTTGTTAAATATAGATGTGGTCCCTCTTGTTAAATATAGATGTGGTCCCTCTTGTTAAATATAGATGTGGTCCCTCTTGTTAAATATAGATGTGGTCCTCTTGTTAAATATAGATGTGGTCTTACTTGTTAAATATAGATGTGGTCCCTCTTGTTAAATATAGATGTGGTACCTCCTGTTAAATATAGATGTGGTCCCTCTTGTTAAATATAGATGTGGTCCCACTTGTTAAATATAGATGTGGTCCCTCTTGTTAAATATAGATGTGGAGTGGTCCCTCTTGTTAAATATAGATGTGGTCCCTCTTGTTAAATATAGATGTGGTCCCTCTTGTTAAATATAGATGTGGTCCCTCTTGTTAAATATAGATGTGGTCCCTCTTGTTAAATATAGATGTGTTGTGGTCCCTCTTTTTAAATATAGATGTGGAGTGGTATCTCTTGTTAAATATAGATGTGGTCCCTCTTGTTAAATATAGATGTGGTCCCTCTTGTTAAATATAGATGTGGTCCCTCTTGTTAAATATAGATGTGGTCCCTCTTGTTAAATATAGATGTGGTCCCTCTTGTTAAATATAGATGTGGTCCCTCTTGTTAAATATAGATGTGGTCCCTCTTGTTAAATATAGATGTGGTCCCTCTTGTTAAATATAGATGTGGTCCCTCTTGTTAAATATAGATGTGGTCCCTCTTGTTAAATATAGATGTGGTCCCTCTTGTTAAATATAGATGTGGAGTGTCTCTTGTTAAATATAGATGTGGTCCCTCTTGTTAAATATAGATGTGGTCCCTCTTGTTAAATATAGATGTGGTCCCTCTTGTTAAATATAGATGTGGTCCCTCTTGTTAAATATAGATGTGGTCCCTCTTGTTAAATATAGATGTGGTCCCTCTTGTTAAATATAGATGTGGTCCCTCTTGTTAAATATAGATGTGGTCCCTCTTGTTAAATATAGATGTGGTCCCTCTTGTTAAATATAGATGTGGTGTGGTCCCTCTTGTTAAATATAGATGTGGTGGTATCTCTCTTGTTAAATATAGATGTGGTCCCTCTTGTTAAATATAGATGTGGTCCCTCTTGTTAAATATAGATGTGGAGTGGTATCTCTTGTTAAATATAGATGTGGTCCCTCTTGTTAAATATAGATGTGGTCCCTCTTGTTAAATATAGATGTGGTCCCTCTTGTTAAATATAGATGTGGTCCCTCTTGTTAAATATAGATGTGTGGTCCCTCTTGTTAAATATAGATGTGGTGGTATCTCTTGTTAAATATAGATGTGGTCCCTCTTGTTAAATATAGATGTGGTCCCTCTTGTTAAATATAGATGTGGTCCCTCTTGTTAAATATAGATGTGGTCCCTCTTGTTAAATATAGATGTGGTCCCTCTTGTTAAATATAGATGTGGTCCCTCTTGTTAAATATAGATGTGGTCCCTCTTGTTAAATATAGATGTGGTCCCTCTTGTTAAATATAGATGTGGTCCCTCTTGTTAAATATAGATGTGGTGGTATCTCTTGTTAAATATAGATGTGGTCCCTCTTGTTAAATATAGATGTGGTCCCTCTTGTTAAATATAGATGTGGTCCCTCTTGTTAAATATAGATGTGGTCCCTCTTGTTAAATATAGATGTGGTCCCTCTTGTTAAATATAGATGTGGTCCCTCTTGTTAAATATAGATGTGGTCCCTCTTGTTAAATATAGATGTGGTCCCTCTTGTTAAATATAGATGTGGTCCCTCTTGTTAAATATAGATGTGGTCCCTCTTGTTAAATATAGATGTGGTGGTATCTCTTGTTAAATATAGATGTGGTCCCTCTTGTTAAATATAGATGTGGTCCCTCTTGTTAAATATAGATGTGGTCCCTCTTGTTAAATATAGATGTGGTCCCTCTTGTTAAATATAGATGTGGTCCTCTTGTTAAATATAGATGTGGTCCCTCTTGTTAAATATAGATGTGGTCCCTCTTGTTAAATATAGATGTGGTCCCTCTTGTTAAATATAGATGTGGTCCCTCTTGTTAAATATAGATGTGGTGTGGTCCCTCTTGTTAAATATAGATGTGGTGGTATCTCTTGTTAAATATAGATGTGGTCCCTCTTGTTAAATATAGATGTGGTCCCTCTTGTTAAATATAGATGTGGTCCCTCTTGTTAAATATAGATGTGGTCCCTCTTGTTAAATATAGATGTGGTCCCTCTTGTTAAATATAGATGTGGTCCCTCTTGTTAAATATAGATGTGGTCCCTCTTGTTAAATATAGATGTGGTCCCTCTTGTTAAATATAGATGTGGTCCCTCTTGTTAAATATAGATGTGGTCCCTCTTGTTAAATATAGATGTGGTCCCTCTTGTTAAATATAGATGTGGTCCCTCTTGTTAAATATATGTGGTGTGGTCCCTCTTGTTAAATATAGATGTGGAGTGGTATCTCTTGTTAAATATAGATGTGGTCCCTCTTGTTAAATATAGATGTGGTCCCTCTTGTTAAATATAGATGTGGTCCCTCTTGTTAAATATAGATGTGGTCCCTCTTGTTAAATATAGATGTGGAGTGGTCCCTCTTGTTAAATATAGATGTGGTCCCTCTTGTTAAATATAGATGTGGTCCCTCTTGTTAAATATAGATGTGGTCCCTCTTGTTAAATATAGATGTGGTCCCTCTTGTTAAATATAGATGTGGAGTGTCCCTCTTGTTAAATATAGATGTGGTCCCTCTTGTTAAATATAGATGTGGTCCCTCTTGTTAAATATAGATGTGGTCCCTCTTGTTAAATATAGATGTGGTGGTCCTCTTGTTAAATATAGATGTGGTCCCTCTTGTTAAATATAGATGTGGTCCCTCTTGTTAAATATAGATGTGGTCCCTCTTGTTAAATATAGATGTGGTCCCTCTTGTTAAATATAGATGTGGTGTCCCTCTTTTTAAATATAGATGTGGAGTGGTATCTCTTGTTAAATATAGATGTGGTCCCTCTTGTTAAATATAGATGTGGTCCCTCTTGTTAAATATAGATGTGGTCCCTCTTGTTAAATATAGATGTGGTCCCTCTTGTTAAATATAGATGTGGTCCCTCTTGTTAAATATAGATGTGGTCCCTCTTGTTAAATATAGATGTGGTCCCTCTTGTTAAATATAGATGTGGTCCCTCTTGTTAAATATAGATGTGGTCCCTCTTGTTAAATATAGATGTGGTCCCTCTTGTTAAATATAGATGTGGTCCCTCTTGTTAAATATAGATGTGGTCCCTCTTGTTAAATATAGATGTGGTCCCTCTTGTTAAATATAGATGTGGTCCCTCTTGTTAAATATAGATGTGGTCCCTCTTGTTAAATATAGATGTGGTCCCTCTTGTTAAATATAGATGTGGTCCCTCTTGTTAAATATAGATGTGGTCCCTCTTGTTAAATATAGATGTGGTCCCTCTTGTTAAATATAGATGTGGTCCCTCTTGTTAAATATAGATGTGGAGTGGTCCTCTTGTTAAATATAGATGTGGTCCCTCTTGTTAAATATAGATGTGGTCCCTCTTGTTAAATATAGATGTGGTCCCTCTTGTTAAATATAGATGTGGTCCCTCTTGTTAAATATAGATGTGGTCCCTCTTGTTAAATATAGATGTGGTCCCTCTTGTTAAATATAGATGTGGTCCCTCTTGTTAAATATAGATGTGGTCCCTCTTGTTAAATATAGATGTGGTCCCTCTTGTTAAATATAGATGTGGTGTGGTCCCTCTTGTTAAATATAGATGTGGAGTGGTATCTCTTGTTAAATATAGATGTGGTCCCTCTTGTTAAATATAGATGTGGTCCCTCTTGTTAAATATAGATGTGGTCCCTCTTGTTAAATATAGATGTGGTCCCTCTTGTTAAATATAGATGTGGTCCCTCTTGTTAAATATAGATGTGGTCCCTCTTGTTAAATATAGATGTGGTCCCTCTTGTTAAATATAGATGTGGTCCCTCTTGTTAAATATAGATGTGGTCCCTCTTGTTAAATATAGATGTGGTCCCTCTTGTTAAATATAGATGTGGTCCCTCTTGTTAAATATAGATGTGGTCCCTCTTGTTAAATATAGATGTGGTCCCTCTTGTTAAATATAGATGTGGTGGTATCTCTTGTTAAATATAGATGTGGTCCCTCTTGTTAAATATAGATGTGGTCCCTCTTGTTAAATATAGATGTGGTCCCTCTTGTTAAATATAGATGTGGTCCCTCTTGTTAAATATAGATGTGGTGGTATCCTCTTGTTAAATATAGATGTGGTCCCTCTTGTTAAATATAGATGTGGTCCCTCTTGTTAAATATAGATGTGGTCCCTCTTGTTAAATATAGATGTGGTCCCTCTTGTTAAATATAGATGTGGTGGTATCTCTTGTTAAATATAGATGTGGTCCCTCTTGTTAAATATAGATGTGGTCCCTCTTGTTAAATATAGATGTGGTCCCTCTTGTTAAATATAGATGTGGTCCCTCTTGTTAAATATAGATGTGGTCCCTCTTGTTAAATATAGATGTGGTCCCTCTTGTTAAATATAGATGTGGTCCCTCTTGTTAAATATAGATGTGGTCCCTCTTGTTAAATATAGATGTGGTCCCTCTTGTTAAATATAGATGTGGTGTGGTCCCTCTTGTTAAATATAGATGTGGTCCCTCTTGTTAAATATAGATGTGGTCCCTCTTGTTAAATATAGATGTGGTCCCTCTTGTTAAATATAGATGTGGTCCCTCTTGTTAAATATAGATGTGGTCCCTCTTGTTAAATATAGATGTGGTCCCTCTTGTTAAATATAGATGTGGTCCCTCTTGTTAAATATAGATGTGGTCCCTCTTGTTAAATATAGATGTGGTCCCTCTTGTTAAATATAGATGTGGTCCCTCTTGTTAAATATAGATGTGGTCCCTCTTGTTAAATATAGATGTGGTCCCTCTTGTTAAATATAGATGTGGTCCCTCTTGTTAAATATAGATGTGGTCCCTCTTGTTAAATATAGATGTGGTCCCTCTTGTTAAATATAGATGTGGTCCCTCTTGTTAAATATAGATGTGGTCCCTCTTGTTAAATATAGATGTGGTCCCTCTTGTTAAATATAGATGTGGTCCCTCTTGTTAAATATAGATGTGGTCCCTCTTGTTAAATATAGATGTGGTCCCTCTTGTTAAATATAGATGTGGTCCCTCTTGTTAAATATAGATGTGGTCCCTCTTGTTAAATATAGATGTGGTCCCTCTTGTTAAATATAGATGTGGTCCCTCTTGTTAAATATAGATGTGGTCCCTCTTGTTAAATATAGATGTGGTCCCTCTTGTTAAATATAGATGTGGTCCCTCTTGTTAAATATAGATGTGGTCCCTCTTGTTAAATATAGATGTGGTCCCTCTTGTTAAATATAGATGTGGTCCCTCTTGTTAAATATAGATGTGGTCCCTCTTGTTAAATATAGATGTGGTCCCTCTTGTTAAATATAGATGTGGTCCCTCTTGTTAAATATAGATGTGGTCCCTCTTGTTAAATATAGATGTGGTCCCTCTTGTTAAATATAGATGTGGTCCCTCTTGTTAAATATAGATGTGGTCCCTCTTGTTAAATATAGATGTGGTCCCTCTTGTTAAATATAGATGTGGTCCCTCTTGTTAAATATAGATGTGGTCCCTCTTGTTAAATATAGATGTGGTCCCTCTTGTTAAATATAGATGTGGTCCCTCTTGTTAAATATAGATGTGGTCCCTCTTGTTAAATATAGATGTGGTCCCTCTTGTTAAATATAGATGTGGTCCCTCTTGTTAAATATAGATGTGGTCCCTCTTGTTAAATATAGATGTGGTCCCTCTTGTTAAATATAGATGTGGTCCCTCTTGTTAAATATAGATGTGGTCCCTCTTGTTAAATATAGATGTGGTCCCTCTTGTTAAATATAGATGTGGTCCCTCTTGTTAAATATAGATGTGGTCCCTCTTGTTAAATATAGATGTGGTCCCTCTTGTTAAATATAGATGTGGTCCCTCTTGTTAAATATAGATGTGGTCCCTCTTGTTAAATATAGATGTGGTCCCTCTTGTTAAATATAGATGTGGTCCCTCTTGTTAAATATAGATGTGGTCCCTCTTGTTAAATATAGATGTGGTCCCTCTTGTTAAATATAGATGTGGTCCCTCTTGTTAAATATAGATGTGGTCCCTCTTGTTAAATATAGATGTGGTCCCTCTTGTTAAATATAGATGTGGTCCCTCTTGTTAAATATAGATGTGGTCCCTCTTGTTAAATATAGATGTGGTCCCTCTTGTTAAATATAGATGTGGTCCCTCTTGTTAAATATAGATGTGGTCCCTCTTGTTAAATATAGATGTGGTCCCTCTTGTTAAATATAGATGTGGTCCCTCTTGTTAAATATAGATGTGGTCCCTCTTGTTAAATATAGATGTGGTCCCTCTTGTTAAATATAGATGTGGTCCCTCTTGTTAAATATAGATGTGGTCCCTCTTGTTAAATATAGATGTGGTCCCTCTTGTTAAATATAGATGTGGTCCCTCTTGTTAAATATAGATGTGGTCCCTCTTGTTAAATATAGATGTGGTCCCTCTTGTTAAATATAGATGTGGTCCCTCTTGTTAAATATAGATGTGGTCCCTCTTGTTAAATATAGATGTGGTCCCTCTTGTTAAATATAGATGTGGTCCCTCTTGTTAAATATAGATGTGGTCCCTCTTGTTAAATATAGATGTGGTCCCTCTTGTTAAATATAGATGTGGTCCCTCTTGTTAAATATAGATGTGGTCCCTCTTGTTAAATATAGATGTGGTCCCTCTTGTTAAATATAGATGTGGTCCCTCTTGTTAAATATAGATGTGGTCCCTCTTGTTAAATATAGATGTGGTCCCTCTTGTTAAATATAGATGTGGTCCCTCTTGTTAAATATAGATGTGGTCCCTCTTGTTAAATATAGATGTGGTCCCTCTTGTTAAATATAGATGTGGTCCCTCTTGTTAAATATAGATGTGGTCCCTCTTGTTAAATATAGATGTGGTCCCTCTTGTTAAATATAGATGTGGTCCCTCTTGTTAAATATAGATGTGGTCCCTCTTGTTAAATATAGATGTGGTCCCTCTTGTTAAATATAGATGTGGTCCCTCTTGTTAAATATAGATGTGGTCCCTCTTGTTAAATATAGATGTGGTCCCTCTTGTTAAATATAGATGTGGTCCCTCTTGTTAAATATAGATGTGGTCCCTCTTGTTAAATATAGATGTGGTCCCTCTTGTTAAATATAGATGTGGTCCCTCTTGTTAAATATAGATGTGGTCCCTCTTGTTAAATATAGATGTGGTCCCTCTTGTTAAATATAGATGTGGTCCCTCTTGTTAAATATAGATGTGGTCCCTCTTGTTAAATATAGATGTGGTCCCTCTTGTTAAATATAGATGTGGTCCCTCTTGTTAAATATAGATGTGGTCCCTCTTGTTAAATATAGATGTGGTCCCTCTTGTTAAATATAGATGTGGTCCCTCTTGTTAAATATAGATGTGGTCCCTCTTGTTAAATATAGATGTGGTCCCTCTTGTTAAATATAGATGTGGTCCCTCTTGTTAAATATAGATGTGGTCCCTCTTGTTAAATATAGATGTGGTCCCTCTTGTTAAATATAGATGTGGTCCCTCTTGTTAAATATAGATGTGGTCCCTCTTGTTAAATATAGATGTGGTGGTATCTCTTGTTAAATATAGATGTGGTCCCTCTTGTTAAATATAGATGTGGTCCCTCTTGTTAAATATAGATGTGGTCCCTCTTGTTAAATATAGATGTGGTCCCTCTTGTTAAATATAGATGTGGTCCCTCTTGTTAAATATAGATGTGGTCCCTCTTGTTAAATATAGATGTGGTCCCTCTTGTTAAATATAGATGTGGTCCCTCTTGTTAAATATAGATGTGGTCCCTCTTGTTAAATATAGATGTGGTCCCTCTTGTTAAATATAGATGTGGTCCCTCTTGTTAAATATAGATGTGGTCCCTCTTGTTAAATATAGATGTGGTCCCTCTTGTTAAATATAGATGTGGTCCCTCTTGTTAAATATAGATGTGGTCCCTCTTGTTAAATATAGATGTGGTCCCTCTTGTTAAATATAGATGTGGTCCCTCTTGTTAAATATAGATGTGGTCCCTCTTGTTAAATATAGATGTGGTCCCTCTTGTTAAATATAGATGTGGTCCCTCTTGTTAAATATAGATGTGGTCCCTCTTGTTAAATATAGATGTGGTCCCTCTTGTTAAATATAGATGTGGTCCCTCTTGTTAAATATAGATGTGGTCCCTCTTGTTAAATATAGATGTGGTCCCTCTTGTTAAATATAGATGTGGTCCCTCTTGTTAAATATAGATGTGGTCCCTCTTGTTAAATATAGATGTGGTCCCTCTTGTTAAATATAGATGTGGTCCCTCTTGTTAAATATAGATGTGGTCCCTCTTGTTAAATATAGATGTGGTCCCTCTTGTTAAATATAGATGTGGTCCCTCTTGTTAAATATAGATGTGGTCCCTCTTGTTAAATATAGATGTGGTCCCTCTTGTTAAATATAGATGTGGTCCCTCTTGTTAAATATAGATGTGGTCCCTCTTGTTAAATATAGATGTGGTCCCTCTTGTTAAATATAGATGTGGTCCCTCTTGTTAAATATAGATGTGGTCCCTCTTGTTAAATATAGATGTGGTCCCTCTTGTTAAATATAGATGTGGTGTGGTCCCTCTTGTTAAATATAGATGTGGTGGTATCTCTTGTTAAATATAGATGTGGTCCCTCTTGTTAAATATAGATGTGGTCCCTCTTGTTAAATATAGATGTGGTCCCTCTTGTTAAATATAGATGTGGTCCCTCTTGTTAAATATAGATGTGGGTCCCTCTTGTTAAATATAGATGTGGTCCCTCTTGTTAAATATAGATGTGGTCCCTCTTGTTAAATATAGATGTGGTCCCTCTTGTTAAATATAGATGTGGTCCCTCTTGTTAAATATAGATGTGGTCCCTCTTGTTAAATATAGATGTGGTCCCTCTTGTTAAATATAGATGTGGTCCCTCTTGTTAAATATAGATGTGGTCCCTCTTGTTAAATATAGATGTGGTCCCTCTTGTTAAATATAGATGTGGTCCCTCTTGTTAAATATAGATGTGGTCCCTCTTGTTAAATATAGATGTGGTCCCTCTTGTTAAATATAGATGTGGTCCCTCTTGTTAAATATAGATGTGGTCCCTCTTGTTAAATATAGATGTGGTCCCTCTTGTTAAATATAGATGTGGTCCCTCTTGTTAAATATAGATGTGGTCCCTCTTGTTAAATATAGATGTGGTCCCTCTTGTTAAATATAGATGTGGTCCCTCTTGTTAAATATAGATGTGGTCCCTCTTGTTAAATATAGATGTGGTCCCTCTTGTTAAATATAGATGTGGTCCCTCTTGTTAAATATAGATGTGGTCCCTCTTGTTAAATATAGATGTGGTCCCTCTTGTTAAATATAGATGTGGTCCCTCTTGTTAAATATAGATGTGGTCCCTCTTGTTAAATATAGATGTGGTCCCTCTTGTTAAATATAGATGTGGTCCCTCTTGTTAAATATAGATGTGGTCCCTCTTGTTAAATATAGATGTGGTCCCTCTTGTTAAATATAGATGTGGTCCCTCTTGTTAAATATAGATGTGGTCCCTCTTGTTAAATATAGATGTGGTCCCTCTTGTTAAATATAGATGTGGTCCCTCTTGTTAAATATAGATGTGGTCCCTCTTGTTAAATATATGTGTGGTCCCTCTTGTTAAATATAGATGTGGTCCCTCTTGTTAAATATAGATGTGGTCCCTCTTGTTAAATATAGATGTGGTCCCTCTTGTTAAATATAGATGTGGTCCCTCTTGTTAAATATAGATGTGGTCCCTCTTGTTAAATATAGATGTGGTCCCTCTTGTTAAATATAGATGTGGTCCCTCTTGTTAAATATAGATGTGGTCCCTCTTGTTAAATATAGATGTGGTCCCTCTTGTTAAATATAGATGTGGTCCCTCTTGTTAAATATAGATGTGGTCCCTCTTGTTAAATATAGATGTGGTCCCTCTTGTTAAATATAGATGTGGTCCCTCTTGTTAAATATAGATGTGGTCCCTCTTGTTAAATATAGATGTGGTCCCTCTTGTTAAATATAGATGTGGTCCCTCTTGTTAAATATAGATGTGGTCCCTCTTGTTAAATATAGATGTGGTCCCTCTTGTTAAATATAGATGTGGTCCCTCTTGTTAAATATAGATGTGGTCCCTCTTGTTAAATATAGATGTGGTCCCTCTTGTTAAATATAGATGTGGTCCCTCTTGTTAAATATAGATGTGGTCCCTCTTGTTAAATATAGATGTGGTCCCTCTTGTTAAATATAGATGTGGTCCCTCTTGTTAAATATAGATGTGGTCCCTCTTGTTAAATATAGATGTGGTCCCTCTTGTTAAATATAGATGTGGTCCCTCTTGTTAAATATAGATGTGGTCCCTCTTGTTAAATATAGATGTGGTCCCTCTTGTTAAATATAGATGTGGTCCCTCTTGTTAAATATAGATGTGGTCCCTCTTGTTAAATATAGATGTGGTCCCTCTTGTTAAATATAGATGTGGTCCCTCTTGTTAAATATAGATGTGGTCCCTCTTGTTAAATATAGATGTGGTCCCTCTTGTTAAATATAGATGTGGTCCCTCTTGTTAAATATAGATGTGGTCCCTCTTGTTAAATATAGATGTGGTCCCTCTTGTTAAATATAGATGTGGTCCCTCTTGTTAAATATAGATGTGGTCCCTCTTGTTAAATATAGATGTGGTCCCTCTTGTTAAATATAGATGTGGTCCCTCTTGTTAAATATAGATGTGGTCCCTCTTGTTAAATATAGATGTGGTCCCTCTTGTTAAATATAGATGTGGTCCCTCTTGTTAAATATAGATGTGGTCCCTCTTGTTAAATATAGATGTGGTCCCTCTTGTTAAATATAGATGTGGTCCCTCTTGTTAAATATAGATGTGGTCCCTCTTGTTAAATATAGATGTGGTCCCTCTTGTTAAATATAGATGTGGTCCCTCTTGTTAAATATAGATGTGGTCCCTCTTGTTAAATATAGATGTGGTCCCTCTTGTTAAATATAGATGTGGTCCCTCTTGTTAAATATAGATGTGGTCCCTCTTGTTAAATATAGATGTGGTCCCTCTTGTTAAATATAGATGTGGTCCCTCTTGTTAAATATAGATGTGGTCCCTCTTGTTAAATATAGATGTGGTCCCTCTTGTTAAATATAGATGTGGTCCCTCTTGTTAAATATAGATGTGGTCCCTCTTGTTAAATATAGATGTGGTCCCTCTTGTTAAATATAGATGTGGTCCCTCTTGTTAAATATAGATGTGGTCCCTCTTGTTAAATATAGATGTGGTCCCTCTTGTTAAATATAGATGTGGTCCCTCTTGTTAAATATAGATGTGGTCCCTCTTGTTAAATATAGATGTGGTCCCTCTTGTTGTTCTTGTTAAATATAGATGTGGTCCCTCTTGTTAAATATAGATGTGGTCCCTCTTGTTAAATATAGATGTGGTCCCTCTTGTTAAATATAGATGTGGTCCCTCTTGTTAAATATAGATGTGGTCCCTCTTGTTAAATATAGATGTGGTCCCTCTTGTTAAATATAGATGTGGTCCCTCTTGTTAAATATAGATGTGGTCCCTCTTGTTAAATATAGATGTGGTCCCTCTTGTTAAATATAGATGTGGTCCCTCTTGTTAAATATAGATGTGGTCCCTCTTGTTAAATATAGATGTGGTCCCTCTTGTTAAATATAGATGTGGTCCCTCTTGTTAAATATAGATGTGGTGGTCTCTTGTTAAATATAGATGTGGTCCCTCTTGTTAAATATAGATGTGGTCCCTCTTGTTAAATATAGATGTGGTCCCTCTTGTTAAATATAGATGTGGTCCCTCTTGTTAAATATAGATGTGGTCCCTCTTGTTAAATATAGATGTGGTCCCTCTTGTTAAATATAGATGTGGTCCCTCTTGTTAAATATAGATGTGGTCCCTCTTGTTAAATATAGATGTGGTCCCTCTTGTTAAATATAGATGTGGTCCCTCTTGTTAAATATAGATGTGGTCCCTCTTGTTAAATATAGATGTGGTCCCTCTTGTTAAATATAGATGTGGTCCCTCTTGTTAAATATAGATGTGGTCCCTCTTGTTAAATATAGATGTGGTCCCTCTTGTTAAATATAGATGTGGTCCCTCTTGTTAAATATAGATGTGGTCCCTCTTGTTAAATATAGATGTGGTCCCTCTTGTTAAATATAGATGTGGTCCCTCTTGTTAAATATAGATGTGGTCCCTCTTGTTAAATATAGATGTGGTCCCTCTTGTTAAATATAGATGTGGTCTCTCTTGTTAAATATAGATGTGGTCCCTCTTGTTAAATATAGATGTGGTCCCTCTTGTTAAATATAGATGTGGTCCCTCTTGTTAAATATAGATGTGGTCCCTCTTGTTAAATATAGATGTGGTGTGGTCCCTCTTTTAAATATAGATGTGGAGTGGTATCTCTTGTTAAATATAGATGTGGTCCCTCTTGTTAAATATAGATGTGGTCCCTCTTGTTAAATATAGATGTGGTCCCTCTTGTTAAATATAGATGTGGTCCCTCTTGTTAAATATAGATGTGGTGGTATCTCTTGTTAAATATAGATGTGGTCCCTCTTGTTAAATATAGATGTGGTCCCTCTTGTTAAATATAGATGTGGTCCCTCTTGTTAAATATAGATGTGGTCCCTCTTGTTAAATATAGATGTGGTCCCTCTTGTTAAATATAGATGTGGTCCCTCTTGTTAAATATAGATGTGGTCCCTCTTGTTAAATATAGATGTGGTCCCTCTTGTTAAATATAGATGTGGTCCCTCTTGTTAAATATAGATGTGGTCCCTCTTGTTAAATATAGATGTGGTCCCTCTTGTTAAATATAGATGTGGTCCCTCTTGTTAAATATAGATGTGGTCCCTCTTGTTAAATATAGATGTGGTCCCTCTTGTTAAATATAGATGTGGTCCCACTTGTTAAATATAGATGTGGTCCCTCTTGTTAAATATAGATGTGGTCCTTCTTCTTAAATATAGATGTGGTCTTTCTTGTTAAATATAGATGTGGTCCCTCTTGTTAAATATAGATGTGGTATCTCCTGTTAAATATAGATGTGGTCCCTCTTGTTAAATATAGATGTGGAGTGGTATCTCTTGTTAAATATAGATGTGGTCCCTCTTGTTAAATATAGATGTGGTCCCTCTTGTTAAATATAGATGTGGTCCCTCTTGTTAAATATAGATGTGGTCCCTCTTGTTAAATATAGATGTGGTCCCTCTTGTTAAATATAGATGTGGTCCCTCCTGTTAAATATAGATGTGGTCCCTCTTGTTAAATATAGATGTGGTCCCTCTTGTTAAATATAGATGTGGTCCCTCTTGTTAAATATAGATGTGGTCCCTCTTGTTAAATATAGATGTGGTCCCTCTTGTTAAATATAGATGTGGTCCCTCTTGTTAAATATAGATGTGGTCCCTCTTGTTAAATATAGATGTGGTCCCTCTTGTTAAATATAGATGTGGTCCCTCTTGTTAAATATAGATGTGGTCCCTCTTGTTAAATATAGATGTGGTCCCTCTTGTTAAATATAGATGTGGTCCCTCTTGTTAAATATAGATGTGGTCCCTCTTGTTAAATATAGATGTGGTCCCTCTTGTTAAATATAGATGTGGTCCCTCTTGTTAAATATAGATGTGGTCCCTCTTGTTAAATATAGATGTGGTCCCTCTTGTTAAATATAGATGTGGTCCCTCTTGTTAAATATAGATGTGGTCCCTCTTGTTAAATATAGATGTGGTCCCTCTTGTTAAATATAGATGTGGTCCCTCTTGTTAAATATAGATGTGGTCCCTCTTGTTAAATATAGATGTGGTCCCTCTTGTTAAATATAGATGTGGTCCCTCTTGTTAAATATAGATGTGGTCCCTCTTGTTAAATATAGATGTGGTCCCTCTTGTTAAATATAGATGTGGTCCCTCTTGTTAAATATAGATGTGGTCCCTCTTGTTAAATATAGATGTGGTCCCTCTTGTTAAATATAGATGTGGTCCCTCTTGTTAAATATAGATGTGGTCCCTCTTGTTAAATATAGATGTGGTCCCTCTTGTTAAATATAGATGTGGTCCCTCTTGTTAAATATAGATGTGGTCCCTCTTGTTAAATATAGATGTGGTCCCTCTTGTTAAATATAGATGTGGTCCCTCTTGTTAAATATAGATGTGGTCCCTCTTGTTAAATATAGATGTGGTCCCTCTTGTTAAATATAGATGTGGTCCCTCTTGTTAAATATAGATGTGGTCCCTCTTGTTAAATATAGATGTGGTCCCTCTTGTTAAATATAGATGTGGTCCCTCTTGTTAAATATAGATGTGGTCCCTCTTGTTAAATATAGATGTGGTCCCTCTTGTTAAATATAGATGTGGTCCCTCTTGTTAAATATAGATGTGGTCCCTCTTGTTAAATATAGATGTGGTCCCTCTTGTTAAATATAGATGTGGTCCCTCTTGTTAAATATAGATGTGGTCCCTCTTGTTAAATATAGATGTGGTCCCTCTTGTTAAATATAGATGTGGCCCTCTTGTTAAATATAGATGTGGTCCCTCTTGTTAAATATAGATGTGGTCCCTCTTGTTAAATATAGATGTGGTCCCTCTTGTTAAATATAGATGTGGTCCCTCTTGTTAAATATAGATGTGGTCCCTCTTGTTAAATATAGATGTGGTCCCTCTTGTTAAATATAGATGTGGTCCCTCTTGTTAAATATAGATGTGGTCCCTCTTGTTAAATATAGATGTGGTCCCTCTTGTTAAATATAGATGTGGTCCCTCTTGTTAAATATAGATGTGGTCCCTCTTGTTAAATATAGATGTGGTCCCTCTTGTTAAATATAGATGTGGTCCCTCTTGTTAAATATAGATGTGGTCCCTCTTGTTAAATATAGATGTGGTCCCTCTTGTTAAATATAGATGTGGTCCCTCTTGTTAAATATAGATGTGGTCCCTCTTGTTAAATATAGATGTGGTCCCTCTTGTTAAATATAGATGTGGTCCCTCTTGTTAAATATAGATGTGGTCCCTCTTGTTAAATATAGATGTGGTCCCTCTTGTTAAATATAGATGTGGTCCCTCTTGTTAAATATAGATGTGGTCCCTCTTGTTAAATATAGATGTGGTCCTCTTGTTAAATATAGATGTGGTCCCTCTTGTTAAATATAGATGTGGTCCCTCTTGTTAAATATAGATGTGGTCCCTCTTGTTAAATATAGATGTGGTCTCTCTTGTTAAATATAGATGTGGTCCCTCTTGTTAAATATAGATGTGGTCCCTCTTGTTAAATATAGATGTGGTCTCTCTTGTTAAATATAGATGTGGTCCCTCTTGTTAAATATAGATGTGGTCCCTCTTGTTAAATATAGATGTGGCCCTCTTGTTAAATATAGATGTGGTCTCTCTTGTTAAATATAGATGTGGTCCCTCTTGTTAAATATAGATGTGGTGGTATCTCTTGTTAAATATAGATGTGGTCCCTCTTGTTAAATATAGATGTGGTCCCTCTTGTTAAATATAGATGTGGTCCCTCTTGTTAAATATAGATGTGGTCCCTCTTGTTAAATATAGATGTGGAGTGGTATCTCTTGTTAAATATAGATGTGGTCCCTCTTGTTAAATATAGATGTGGTCCCTCTTGTTAAATATAGATGTGGTCCCTCTTGTTAAATATAGATGTGGTCCCTCTTGTTAAATATAGATGTGGTCCCTCTTGTTAAATATAGATGTGGTCCCTCTTGTTAAATATAGATGTGGTCCCTCTTGTTAAATATAGATGTGGTACCTCCTGTTAAATATAGATGTGGTCCCTCTTGTTAAATATAGATGTGGTCCCTCTTGTTAAATATAGATGTGGTCCCTCTTGTTAAATATAGATGTGGTCTCTCTTGTTAAATATAGATGTGGTCCCTCTTGTTAAATATAGATGTGGAGTGGTCCCTCTTGTTAAATATAGATGTGGTCCCTCTTGTTAAATATAGATGTGGTCCCTCTTGTTAAATATAGCTGTGGTCCCTTTTGTTAAATATAAATGTGGCCCTCTTGTTAAATATAGATGTGGTCTCTCTTGTTAAATATAGATGTGGTCCCTCTGTTAAATATAGATGTGGTCCCTCTTGTTAAATATAGATGTGGTCCCTCTTGTTAAATATAGATGTGGTCCCTCTTGTTAAATATAGATGTGGTGTGGTCCCTCTTGTTAAATATAGATGTGGGTGGTATCTTTGTTAAATATAGATGTGGTCCCTCTTGTTAAATATAGATGTGGTCCCTCTTGTTAAATATAGATGTGGTCCCTCTTGTTAAATATAGATGTGGTCCCTCTTGTTAAATATAGATGGGTGAGTCCCTATCTTTGTTAAATATAGATGTGGTCCCTCTTGTTAAATATAGATGTGGTCCCTCTTGTTAAATATAGATGTGGTCCCTCTTGTTAAATATAGATGTGGTCCCTCTTGTTAAATATAGATGTGGTCCCTCTTGTTAAATATAGATGTGGTCCTCTTGTTAAATATAGATGTGGTCCCTCTTGTTAAATATAGATGTGGTCCCTCTTGTTAAATATAGATGTGGTCCCTCTTGTTAAATATAGATGTGGTCCCTCTTGTTAAATATAGATGTGGTCCCTCTTGTTAAATATAGATGTGGTGTCCCTCTTGTTAAATATAGATGTGGTATCTCTTGTTAAATATAGATGTGGTCCTCTTGTTAAATATAGATGTGGTCCCTCTTGTTAAATATAGATGTGGTCCCTCTTGTTAAATATAGATGTGGTCCCTCTTGTTAAATATAGATGTGGTCCCTCTTGTTAAATATAGATGTGGTCCCTCTTGTTAAATATAGATGTGGTCCTCTTGTTAATATAGATGTGGTCCCTCTTGTTAAATATAGATGTGGTCCCTCTTGTTAAATATAGATGTGGTCCCTCTTGTTAAATATAGATGTGGTCCCTCTTGTTAAATATAGATGTGGTCCCTCTTGTTAAATATAGATGTGGTCCTCTTGTTAAATATAGATGTGGTCCCTCTTGTTAAATATAGATGTGGTCCCTCTTGTTAATATAGATGTGGTCCCTCTTGTTAAATATAGATGTGGTCCCTCTTGTTAAATATAGATGTGGTCCCTCTTGTTAAATATAGATGTGGTCCCTCTTGTTAAATATAGATGTGGTCCCTCTTGTTAAATATAGATGTGGTCCCTCTTGTTAAATATAGATGTGGTCCCTCTTGTTAAATATAGATGTGGTCCCTCTTGTTAAATATAGATGTGGTCCCTCTTGTTAAATATAGATGTGGTCCCTCTTGTTAAATATAGATGTGGTCCCTCTTGTTAAATATAGATGTGGTCCCTCTTGTTAAATATAGATGTGGTCCCTCTTGTTAAATATAGATGTGGTCCCTCTTGTTAAATATAGATGTGGTCCCTCTTGTTAAATATAGATGTGGTCCCTCTTGTTAAATATAGATGTGGTCCCTCTTGTTAAATATAGATGTGGTCCCTCTTGTTAAATATAGATGTGGTCCCTCTTGTTAAATATAGATGTGGTCCCTCTTGTTAAATATAGATGTGGTCCCTCTTGTTAAATATAGATGTGGTCCCTCTTGTTAAATATAGATGTGGTCCTCTTGTTAAATATAGATGTGGTCCCCTTGTTAATATAGATGTGGTCCTCTTGTTAAATATAGATGTGGTCCTCTTGTTAATATATGTGGTGTGGTCCTCTTTTTAAATATAGATGTGGAGTGGTATCTCTGTTAAATATAGATGTGGTCCTCTTGTTTAAATATAGATGTGGTCCTCTTGTTAAATATAGATGTGGTCCCCTTGTTAAATATAGATGTGGTCCCTCTTGTTAAATATAGATGTGGTCCCTCTTGTTAAATATAGATGTGGTCCCTCTTGTTAATAGATGTGGTCCTCTTGTAAAAGATGTGGTCCCTCTTGTTAAATATAGATGTGGTCCCTTGTTAAATATAGATGGGTCCCTCTTGTTAATATAGATGTGGTCCTCTTGTTAAATATAG